>NW_022974116.1:0-207 GCF_012274545.1 Fukomys damarensis
CAAAGTTGATGTGTATGGCTGAGTAATACAGTGAACATGTGTGCACAATCCTATAAATTCTTACCCATGTATGGGAAATAATTATGAAAAATAAAAATTCCCCAAATCAAACCACAAGCAGTACATTATAGCTGTGATACTGACCTAAGTAATCTTCCATGACCAGATTTCTTCTTGTTAGCAAATCTATTTTTTCCCTACCTTTTC
>NW_022974117.1:0-263 GCF_012274545.1 Fukomys damarensis
AAGGTGGCCGTATGCAACCCAGATTCTGGCAATCAGACTTTGCAGTCTGTAGTACTGTGAGAAATAAATGTTTGCGAAGCGTGGTCTATAGTGTTCTATTATAGCAGCCTGAGCCAACCAAGAAAGTTCCCTATCTGTCAAGTGAGTAAAACAGAAACTGGTCCTTTGGGTAATGGGCAGTGTTCTGGGGTTTAGTGATCAAATTCCAGAAATGCATACCCCAAATGAACTGTGTTAATATAATTAGGCTCTGCCTGCATTGA
>NW_022974118.1:0-224 GCF_012274545.1 Fukomys damarensis
GATTGTGATACTCCCTAACTTCTCTTTATTGCCTAGAATTGATTTTGCTCTTCTAGGTCTCTTGTTGTTCCAAATGAATTTTTGGAATTTTTTCTTAAGTCTGAATTATGCTACTAGGATTTCAAATGGCATTGCATTGAATCTATATAGCAGTTTTGAATGTATGGCCACTTTTACTATGTTGATTCTTCCTACCCAGGAGCAAGGCATATCTTTCCATTTTC
>NW_022974119.1:0-245 GCF_012274545.1 Fukomys damarensis
AAAACCTTAAAAGACTGAGGCTATCTGTTAGTTTGATGCTTGTTTTCCTGATTTTTGTCTCTGAAAATTTAAATCCTTGATACAAGAGAAAAAATATAGGATCCAAATGTTCCTCAGAAAGGACAATGCTCAAAAGGGAAAAATAATAAATTTCATTTGCTTTTTGATTTCTAGAAATAGTAAGGGGATGAAAGTTGAGACTTTGAAGCCAATCAGCCAGGGAACAATGAAAGGAAGAAACATGA
>NW_022974120.1:0-607 GCF_012274545.1 Fukomys damarensis
CCTCAGTGTCATGCCCATCCATTCAGGCCAATCTTCTGGCTCCTGCTTAGAGAAACAAGTGAGAGGAGGCTTGGTGGACACGGAGGTATTTTGTCTCTACTTCCTGGTGGTGCTGGGTGGAGAGCATCTGCCATCCTACTGACCACATCTCAGAAATCACCAAGCAGGTGAGTGGACACTCTGTATTTCAACTTTTTATATAATTTTAAAAGAGACTGAATCATTGTAGCAGCCAATGTGCTTTGTCAGTTGTTTTCATTTACGTCACAGTGTTGCCAAAGTATTTCACAGGATTCTGGGACGAACATCACCATCCATCTTCAGACTTTCTTATTATTTTTCCCCCTGGGAAGCTCTGTGCCCTGAAACAGACTTCTATGCTTCCTCAGTGAGACTGGACCACTTTTCTCCCATCAGTTTCTGCTGTTTACACTTCAAAGATGGTGTGAGTGTCATCTCATTGGACTCATCCTTGTCTACCTGGGTTGTCCTTCATTCTAGAGGAACTACTCTACCTCAGGCCCTCTTGCAGCCCTCTACACATTCTTGTTTTTGGTAAGGTCCAATATCTTGGGTAGACTTTTCTATACTTTCCGAAGCAGTACTC
>NW_022974121.1:0-1624 GCF_012274545.1 Fukomys damarensis
CATTCATAGGTAAATGGATACATATTGAGGATATACTCCTAAGTGAAATAAATAAGTCACACACGTGGAAATACCAAATAGTTTATCTAGTGTGAATAAACTGTAATAGTACATAAGATCCTAATGAGATGAAAAGGGCCAAAGGTGTAGGGACTGTGGAAAGTGTAGGGCAAAGATAATAACTGAAAAAATATGAGATAATTTAAAAAATGAAAATAAAATGTTTGTAAATGGGGAGGGGAAGATGGGTGAAGGAGGGCAGGAACAAGGGGAAAAAAACGAGAACCAAGACCACCTGTCATGTAAAGGTACAAGATTCCAATAATGAATGTAACTGTACTGTATACATAAAATGTACCAATAAACTCAAAAAAATTTATAACACCTGGGACTAATAAATATTATATGAATATTGTAGTATAAAAAGTTAATATACAAAAGGCCCATGATTTCCTATATATCAGCAATTAATAATGAGAACTTGAAATTAATAATAATACTATTAATATTTATATACCCCCAAAGTGAAATACATAGGTGTCTACATCTATATAAATTATACAATTCTATGTGAGGAAATCCACAAATCTCTGCCAAGAGAAATTTTTTAAAATGTCTTGTAAAATATTTCTGTGGGCAGGAAGAGTCAATATTATTAAGATGTGAGTCCTTCTCATTTGCATTTATAGAATTAACACCATACCAATCAAAATCTAGAAAATCATCTTATTAATATTAAAGCATTAATTGTAAAGTTAATATTGCAAGTTAAAAGACTCATAATAGTCCACACAGTGCTGAAACAAAGCAGAGTTGAAAGTCTGACAACTTGTATCTTCAAGATTTACTAGTGAGCTACAGTAATAAAGAATATGGTCTGGAGACAGGGAAATAGGTCATTATAAAAGAATAAAGAGCCCATAAACAGGACTGAAAAAAAGTTAACTTATATTTTATAAAAGAGCAAAGACTCAAATGCTGCTGAAAAATGTTGGCATCTATATCAAAATAATAATAATAATAATAATAATAATAATGTCCATACCAAAGCATTAACTCAACATGGACCATAGACCTAACTGCAAAACTTGTCTATAAAAATCTTAAAATAACCAGAGGAAAATCTATATAATTTTGGATGTAATGATGATTTTCAGATACATTAAAAATGTGTGATTCATGAAGGAAATACTTGATAAGTTGTATTTCAATAAAATTTGAAAATAAATTTCAAGAACTTCTGCTCTGTGATACACACTCAAGAAAATGAGAAGATAAACTGCAGATTGGGAGAAATATTTACAAAAGGCATATGTGATAGAGAAATATTATTCAAAATATGGAAAGAATTCATCATTATATGTTAGAAGAGAATTGCTAACCAATCTGATACCAGTACACAACTATTGCAATGAGAAAAATCCAGAACTGTGACAAAAATGATGGCGAGGATATTTAGCAATGGGAGTTCATTCATTGCTGTACAAATGCAAAATGGTATGGCCACTTTGGAAAATATTTTGGGAGTTTGTTCCAAAGCTAAACATACTCTTACCATATGACACAGAAAGCTCAAATTCTAGGTATTTACCCAAGTGAATGCAAAATTATATCCACAAAAAAA
>NW_022974122.1:0-278 GCF_012274545.1 Fukomys damarensis
GTGGGTAGGACTGGAATTATGAGCGAGGAAATAGATATTGAGGATATGTATTGGGAGGAGTACAATCAGAGTCAGTGAGGAAAAGATGAAGGGCCCAGATATCAACTCAGTGTTCACAGAGGCTGGCAGAGTGTCAGAGTGCACAGTCCGTGTCTGGGCTATCACAGAGCTCAGTTATCATAATGGCAGTGAGTTGGCAGTTCGAAACTGTGGTAATGTTTACCAGACATTGGTGGATTGAGGGAAATGTGGGGAGAGCAGCACACCGCCTAGGGCCT
>NW_022974123.1:0-727 GCF_012274545.1 Fukomys damarensis
TAAACACTGAATAGATTAGACTCCAATAAATATATAGTCTATGTGATGGCTGATTGATTGTGTGAGTTGTCTGTTTGAGAAATTTTGTTAAGAGAAGCTTAGCTAAATCAGCTCAGCCATTCCACTCCCTGTGGTGTGGAAGATCCATCCAAGGGCACCTCTTCTACATCCTAGGGTGTGGAGGACCCACCCTAGGGTGGCTCATGGATGGTATGAAGGGGAAATGGGAAAAGACACTGCTGCTTCTGTTCTGAGAAGCTCTAGTCTTTTTGTTTTGTTTTTTGGTACTGGGGATTGAACTCGGACCTTTGACTAAATTCTTGGGTCTCCAGTGTGTAGACAGATCCTCTGCACTCTTCCTCATCCAACTCTGTGGGTGGTCATTGTAGCTAATCTTATAAATTCATGTATATTTGTATATTTTGTGTTATATCTGTTTCTCTAGGAAACACTGATACAGTCTCATATAGGGTAGAGATTATATTGCTTACACAACGGCCTGCGCTCCCTTCAAAATCTTCTTATAATCCCTACACAGAGTCTTCTTGGATATTCTACTCAGAACTCCCTCCTGGCTAGCGGGGGGCTTTACTTCCTTGCCTTTATATCTTTAAGAAAATTTACTTGAAGGGCCAGGGATTTAGCTCAGTGGTTCTGCTGCTTGCCTTGCAGGCACAAGGACCCGAGTTCGATCCCCAATACCAAAAAAAAAAAAAAAAAAAAAAAA
>NW_022974124.1:0-220 GCF_012274545.1 Fukomys damarensis
CTGTCTCAGCCATTCTACGGCGAGTGTGTTTACAAGGATCACCGGTCTTACTTATTTGGGGGACTCATAAGGTACCTCGTGGCAGATAATTTACGTTGGGTGAACATAAGGTTAATACAGTGAGTGAATAACAGATTCACACTGGCTTGAGTAATCCGAAGGTTTCATAGAAGAGAGATACTGAATTAGTGTGTGAGAGACAGAATTATTGTGTGAGAGA
>NW_022974125.1:0-1257 GCF_012274545.1 Fukomys damarensis
TTTTTTTTTTTTTTTTTTTTTTTTTGAGACAGGTTCTCACTGTGTAGTTTAGGCTGGTCTTGAACTCACTATATATCCCAGGCAGGCCTCAAACTTGTAATTTTCCTGCCTCAGGCTCCTGATTGCTGGGATTACAGGGGTGCACTGTCATACCCTGTCTTAAACGTCATTTTTAATAGCTACATACAGGATGGATATATCATAATTTTTAAACATTTTATGGTAGCTTTCTTTTTTTTTAACGCTATTTCAAATGATCCAGAAATGAACATCTTTATAGCAAAATTTTTGTTATCTTCTGTAATATTTCCTAAGGACAAATTTTCTGCATGAGAATTGAGTCAGTGACTTTGCAGAATTTTAAGGGTAACCTTAGCTCCCTTTCTGTCTAACACTTCAGTCAGACTAGGGTCCTGTGAGATTTGGTCACCACTTAAGACAAAGAACACCAGTGTTTAAAGTGATGTCAACCTTTGTTCATGTTCAGGCAAAAGTGACAGAAGAGTTAGCAGCAGCCACTGCACAGGTCTCTCACCTGCAGCTGAAGATGACTACACACCAAAAGAAGGAAACAGAGCTGCAGATGCAGCTGACAGAAAGCTTGAAGGAGACAGATCTTCTCAGGGGCCAGGTCGTCAAACTGCAGGCAGAGCTCTCAGGTATGTCCACTGTGGGGAAGATGGCATTATTGCCATTTAATCTTAAGGCATTTAATTCTCCTTCCTCTCAGACCCTTTGATGTAATACTTCTGAAGTTTATGAAGGACTGAGCCAGCAATCAAGGTGGACCAGTCGAAAGCTTATGTGATTATTTTACATAAAGGACAACAAAAGGACTGACGATATTCATTTGGAGTCACTCAGTTACCGCTGTTCCCCATTTATTGAGGAAGTCTTATGTCAACATATTTGATACTTATGACTGGCTTCGTATGTCTGGAACAGTTAATATGTTCATCTAACTCTTGACTCAGTGGATGCTTGAAAAGGAAGTTATTTCCTGCTCTGGTGTCCTTCTTCCTAGAAAATAGGTTGCAACTCTTCAGCCTGGCACTCAGGTCCCTCTGCCCAGCTCGTCTCCCATTACGTTGCGTAGTTCAACCTAGCTCTACCACAAGCCTTGCTGACTATGCTTCAGCTCATCCTCTCTTGCTTTTTATCTGTAAACTTCTCTGGAGTTGGCGTGCTCATGTGGCTTCACCAATATTTGCCTCCAATTCTCTCTAAATTCTGTTTCACTTTTTTTTTTTTTTTTGA
>NW_022974126.1:0-253 GCF_012274545.1 Fukomys damarensis
GAATTCACATAGGTCGTTGAATTTAGATTTCCTTACTTCCTGGAATCTCTGCATCTTTCCTAGCGAGTCAAGGGCTTATAGCCTCACTTTAGAGACCTTTCCAAAATCAGCATATTTTCTCCTCAGCTCTCTTCAGCCCTCACAACTTAGTCCACAGCTGTGTCCTACATAAAGCGCAATAGATGTAAAAAAAAAAAACTAGTTTGAATGAGCAAAAGAAGCACAGGAAGGAAAAAGAGGAAACTGTGTGAGA
>NW_022974127.1:0-239 GCF_012274545.1 Fukomys damarensis
TAGATGTTCCTTGGATGCCAGCTAGCTCTGTACAGAGGGGAAAGTGAGGGAGGGTTTTTTTTTTCTCTCTCCTGAATTGGGTTTTACAATGAATGTTGACTGGCACCAGGAGGCTACCTTGGGCCCCCAGAGCCTTCTTAAACCCCTGGCAGCCTGCCAGGGGAGCTCCAACTTTGCAGCCCAGCAAAAGCCACATTGGCAGCTTGTCAGAAGCCAGGGAGTTACATGGCGCCCTGGGG
>NW_022974128.1:0-204 GCF_012274545.1 Fukomys damarensis
ACTATCCTACCTTTGCTGTGTCTCAGGAAGGCCCTTTGCCCTGCTAGGCCACCCTGTGGGGCCATACTTAATGATGACCTGTTGGCCAAGACGGTCAGTAACAAACTCTTGGACTTTCAGTACGAACTTTCACCGTGCAAAACCACCTCAGCTTCTGGGTCAGTCAGCCCTCCCCAACTGTAACAAATACCCCAGACAATCAAT
>NW_022974129.1:0-290 GCF_012274545.1 Fukomys damarensis
TCATTTGATCTCTGTAGTAAGTGGCCTTCCAAGAAAGAATTATTCCTATGGATTTATTTTGTATTATCCTTAGGTATAAGGATTGTGACTTTAAAGGAAAATAAATGAGAAGTAAGAAAAATTGTGTGTATTGTGAATTCCCATGTAAGTGTGAAATCAGATTGCTGTGTTGTGATGTTAGAAATGGCTATTGGTCACACGGGCTGAGGAGAGCTCTGTTCTGTGGATTAGAGAAGGAGAGGCTGAGGCGGATGAGGAAGGGGCAGAGGAGGAAAAAAGTAAAGGGATAG
>NW_022974130.1:0-903 GCF_012274545.1 Fukomys damarensis
TCATCATCCAGCTGGCTGGCTGGAGCCTGTGGTGCTTCATGCACAATGATATAAGTGAGGGCTTTCTGTGCTGCAAAACCATGCTAGACCCTTGGCAGGAGGAAGGTAGTAGGAACGCAGGGTGAGAGCTCGACTGCCCATTGCTCACTTGGGTACATTTTGCATGCTGTATCGCTGGTGGTATCAATGCTTGGCCATGCCCTGCTCATTTTTCAACAGGGTTCTCTCCCAAGTAAGGTTATCTCACTGACTCGATAATCATTCCTTTTCAGGTGGCTGTATGCATTCTGTGGAGTGCAGGAGCACTTTGCATCAATAATTGTTCCTACTGAGTCTTGTTGATGTAGCCTTGGGTGAGAGTGAACTCACTTCCTGCTAGTCTGTTGCTCAAAGTTGCACTGCAATGAGGACGACGCCAGGTGGTCCTCACAATGTGTTGAACAGGAACTAACTGTTTCACTGTATACCAGCCATATGAGTGCAGGTCTCTTAGTTGTAAACTGTACCTCACCTGTCCAGTGATGGAAGTCCAGGGGCCTGGCTGTCTCATGCTGTGTCTAGTTGCTCGTGAAATTTCACCTGCCTTCAGTTTGTTACAAGTCTCACATGTCTGAAATTCTAGGTAGAAACTAATGCTTCATCTGCTTATTTCTAGGAGGGGGGACAGGCTCAATGTATGGATCACCAATTCACATAGTGGCCCTGGCTCATGGCTGCAGCATGTTCAGGCTCACTGCATGTTGTGCAGTGATACACCAGAACTCTGTAACTTCTTTGAGTGCATATTCCTTGAACGCCTAACCAGTCTGAAATGTTCCACTGTATGAAAGTCAGATCTGCGTGACCGCATGGTGTGTCTGACTGGCCTTCTCAAGCCCGATGATTTTCTGCTGGCTTGAGGGG
>NW_022974131.1:0-956 GCF_012274545.1 Fukomys damarensis
TTTTTTTCCATAAGAAAAATATATGAAATAGCATAATTATAATAATATAAGAATTCAACCAAGCTTAACTGTGAGACAAAGAAGTTTTCAAGGAAATATATCTTGTTTACTTATTTAATTGCCTGACCAAGAGAAAAAAAAACAAAAACCTTAGACTGTTCTTTTACTTTACATGGTCATGCTACACTGACATGTTTTAACCACGTAAAGTTAATCATCCCGTATAAATTTATAAATTTATATTTAACTAGCTATTTAACAGAAACTTTTGAAATACTATGAATATATTGCCTCACATGCTATATTACATATATTCAAATACCAATAGTTCAAATAATTCTTCCTCTGAGAATTGGTATGTATGTATATATGTACACACATACATATTCTTAACATTTAATACATGCTTATTGTTGCGCACACATATATATCACTTGCTTTATAAACAAAGGATTAAAAGACATTAATACAAATTGTTTTATATAGCAGCATCATAAGATCTGTATCAAACTTCCACATTCTTTCCTCAAATAAAGAAAAATTTTAAGAAGTATTTTAGCCTCTAGCTTTCTATACTAGTTTGCTAGGGATGCCAGAATGAGTTTCTGTAGACTGGAATGGCTTAAAAGATACAAAGATGTATTTTCTTATATTTCTGGAGGATTTCAATCTCTAATCACGGTATCAACAGGAGAAGTTCCTTCTGAGGGCATTAAAGAAGGTTTGCTCCTTGGCAAATTGTTATTTTTCATCTGGGCCTTTCCATCCTCTTCCTTTTTATCATGTCATTTTTGGTGCAAGTTTTTTCTTCCGAAAGAGTACCAGTTATGTAGGGTTTAAGCCCATTCCATGGGACTTAGCAGAGGTAATTGGAAGGATTTCCAGAACTGCTTCAGAGTGCAAGAATAATGGGGTAAACGTATGCGGAGCAAGTAGTATTTTGAGGGGTACTGGCT
>NW_022974132.1:0-449 GCF_012274545.1 Fukomys damarensis
AAGAAGAAGTCAAGCCAAAAACTCATCCAAGGGAGAAGAATATAATGATCAGAGTAGAAATTAATGCAATGGAGACTAAGAAAACAATACAAAGAATCAATAAATCAAAGCATTAAGTCTATGAAAGATTAAATAAAATTGGCAAGCCTTTATCCAAACATAAAAAAGGGAATAAAATACTCAAACCCATACAATTAGGAGTGAAAAGGGTGAAATCACAGTAGATTCTGCAGAATCCAGAAGATTATCAATACCTATTTTGATAACTTGTATTCTAAAAAGATGGAAAACACAGAAGAAATGGGCAAATTCCTAGTTACACATGAAATATCAAAGTTGAATCAAGAATACATAAATATTCTTGATAAACTAACATCAGTCAATGTAATCAAAAGCATAGCAATAAAGAAAAACACAGGCTCTGATGAATTCACTGCTAAATTCTGAAG
>NW_022974133.1:0-242 GCF_012274545.1 Fukomys damarensis
TAGGAAGAAAAGGGAGAAAGGTGTAGAAGTGCGAAGGATAGGGGAAAGGTAATAAGGAAAAAGAAAAAAATATGAAAAAATGGAAACAAAGTCTTTGTAAATAGGGAAGAGAGGAGGGGGTGAAGCGAGGGTAGGGAGAAAGGGAAAAATGAGAACCAAGACCTGTCATGTAGAGGTACAGGATCCCAATAATGAATGCAACTGTACTGTATACCTAAAACATACCAATAAACTCAAGGAGA
>NW_022974134.1:0-503 GCF_012274545.1 Fukomys damarensis
TTTTTTTTTTTTGATCACCCAAATAAGCTAGGGGCCGTAGCTAGCTCTAGGATCTTTGTTAGCTCTTTGTTACATAAATTATACTGCAGGAAATTACGTTCAAAGACAAGGAATGAACAATAGTTGTCTCAATGTGGGCAAACAGAGTAGATATGAATTATTGCTATATATTTCATCATACTCCTGGAATTGTAGGGCCCTTGCTGTGACAGGTTTTAAAAGGGCTGCTGCTGAAAGGTCCTAGGTAGTGTATGGGGATGCCACAAATTGTCTTTGGTTGTTCTGATTTATTCTACATCTATTTGATTTGGAACATGTAGATACTATAGAGATTTTATTCTGGACCATGTTGCTTTTCAAAGCTTGAGCACATCTCTTCACAAAGGGCAGAAATTTTGTGACTAATGACTTTAGTTCGCAGGCTTGCCTACATAACACCAAAGATGGCTCCTTTCTAGGTGTGTTCAGTCAGTAGCAGCATGGGGCTCACTGAGATGGTTTGG
>NW_022974135.1:0-218 GCF_012274545.1 Fukomys damarensis
GTATATCCCAGGGGATGGACTCAGCCACAGGTAGCCTTGTCTCCCTCAGGGGGCCCTGCTTCTTCTAAAATTGATTGTAGGACCCCACATGAATCGTCATTTGCCTGATTGAAAGAGCCACACATCTGAATGCTGGAGTTCAGGGATTTTTTTTCTTTTTTCCTGATTTAGTATATTGGTACATTGTAGGGTATACAGTATAGTCACATTCATTGTTG
>NW_022974136.1:0-324 GCF_012274545.1 Fukomys damarensis
TAGACATAATCTAGTCCTTTGCATTTTTTTGGATGAGTATCCTCTTTTTTATTTAAATTGAATTTACTGGTACATTCTAGGTAGGCAATACAGTTATATTCATTACTGGGATCTTGTACCTTTATGTGACAGGCTATAGTTCTCATTTTTCCCTTGTCCTCACCCTCCCTTCACCCCCTCCTCCCCTCCCCACCTACAAACATTTTAATAATATTTTTACATTTTCTCATGTTTTTCCCTTTCCCTTATTCCCCTTCTCCTACCATTCTCACTGTCCCTACACCTTTAGCACTTTTCTTCCTATTTCACATTGTTAATTATCCC
>NW_022974137.1:0-280 GCF_012274545.1 Fukomys damarensis
GAGAAAGGGAAGTCATAACTAGAGCCCAGGAAGCAGCAAAGACATAGCAGAACGGCAGAACACCGCAGCCAAAGTTGGGTCCAGGCGCAGCTCTCAGGAGTGCGTCTTTACTTGCTGTGTTTTTGTTTGGGCTTCCCCATGGCAAGGAAGAAACACAGGTGCATCTGAGCTGTCTGCGGTGCTTCCCTTTCCTCCTGTTACTGGCTTCTGTGCTCTACGATTCACAGTGAGGAGTGGAAGTCATCTTGGGTGCAAAGGAGGTTCAGGGGGAGCCCATGCT
>NW_022974138.1:0-489 GCF_012274545.1 Fukomys damarensis
CAAAAGAAGGCCTACCCTCCGGTTCTGGAGGAACACACTGTCTGTCTTCCAAGGATGATCACCGTACAAATATCCTTGAAAACAGTATGGAATGAATCTATCTAAACCGTTTCTTGCAAGATGGGCAAACATGTAAGAATCAAGGAGAATTTCCTTGTCAAAATGTCTTAAATAGCACAGCCCCGGGGCCCATCCTACTATCCACTCCAGCAGTCCTCACAGGGCGGATTAGCTTATCAAAGGCTATGGTAGTTTTGCGTCTTCCTAATACTAATTTTAACTAAAACAAGTTTTCAGAATATGAAATGATGACATTAAAAAATCATGTAAAGTTGACTCATTTGTAACAAAATCCATCATTAAAAAATAGGGGGGAATGGGCCGGGGATTTAGCTCAGTAGTTCCAGCACCTGCTTTGCAGACGAAAAGACCCAAGTTCGATCCCTGGTACAAAAACAAACAAACAAACAAATAAATAAATAAATAAAT
>NW_022974139.1:0-2302 GCF_012274545.1 Fukomys damarensis
GTACACTGAATGATATTCCTGAAAGGTTTTGACAGATTCTTGTCATTGCATTGTTTATTTCTGTTGCTGATTCACTTATCTTTTCCCTTTTGCTTAACTGTTCATCCTGTTTGCTGTGTTCATTCCAGCAGATCCTTTGGCACTGATGTCGTAGACCTCTGTCTAAGACATCTTTGAGTATTTTTTTGTAATTCTGGTTTAGCATTCATGAATTTCTTAAGGTGCTCTTTGTTGTAGAATGTCCTAATTTCTCCATCAGTTTGGAAAGATAATTTTGTAAAATATATTAATCTGGGTTGAAAAGCATTTTCTGTTAGGGCTTGAAGACCTCCTCTCTATGGTTTCCCAGTCTTAAAGTATATGTTGAGAAATCTGTGGTAATTCCTATAGGTGTTCCTTTATAAGTGATACGGTGCTCTCTAACAGCTTTTAAAATTCTTTGTGTTGAACGCCTGGGATTTTGACTTGATTTTTTAGGGAGAAGTTCTTTTTTGCTCGTTGCTATCTGGTGATTTGCTTACCTATGTGTCAGTTCTTTTCCCATACTTGGAAACTTCCATGGTATAATGTTTTTAAACAGATAAATATCACATAGGTTCTTTCATGACAGAAACTCAAATTATAAATAAGGAGCAAAATAAAAAACAGGCAACAGGAAGTAGGGAGATAGATCTTCCTCAAATAAGAAGGGGATCCAGAGGGAGGTGAAGGGGGAGGAGAAAAAGGGGATGAAAAGAGGAATGAAGATGTGTTATGTACATGGACCAACTCCACACAAGAGAGGCAAACATTATGCATTTCAAACATGCACTAATAAAAAGTTTTCAAAAACAGATTTTTATGCCATTCATACCACCTTCTAATTGCTTTCTAATTCCATTTAATCTCAGGATAGTCTCTTTGTATCATCCTACTAGTCTATTTCTCATGATCTCCTGTTTTTAAGGTATCTCTGAGTCTATAGTCACCTACTGCAGCCCTTTCTTCTAGTTCTGACACTCTCCTCACATTGGCTACTTCTGCAGCCTATACTTTCAATAGAATGTTGCTTTTTAAAAATTTCCCGGGTTTCTGTTTGGTATTTTTTTTCATGGTCTCCAATCCTTTGCAAAACCGGTAATCCATATCATGTATTGTCTTGGTTAGCTTAGTTAGCTTTTATTTGTATCTTGTTTAAATTCACTGATCATTTTGTGTAGGAAGTCCATTATCTCCTTAGTTATATCATCTTTGAACTTCCCAAAGGCTTTTTTGAATTTTTTTATTTCTTCTTTTATCACTTTGTCTAATTTAGCCATTTGATTTCTGATTTCTTTGCATCCATGCCCTTTCAATCAGTTTTGGAGGACTTTAGAGTTTTGTGTGTGCACACTTGTGGAGGATCAGGATCAGAGTGGAAAGACTGTTGCTAGTACGGGATCTCTTTAGTTAGTGTCAGCTTTCCAGTGATGAGATCCTGGCTTTGGTTAAGTTTTGATATTTATCTACTTCTTCACTATATTCAGTTTAATAGGATCAGACTCAGTCACTGTGTTGCAAGTAAAGATACTTGCCAGTTATAGCAAAATGTCAACAGATCCAATCATACCTCAATTGCTTATATTAAATCTTTTAAAAATTAATTTCATTGGTACCCTTAAGGTACACAATATAATGACATTTATCATTGGAAATTTCACCTTTACATAATCCATCTTGGTTCTGGTTTTTTGCCACATACCCCTTACCTCCCTTCAACCCCTCCATCCCTTCCTATCTACAAAGACTTTGTTTCCATTTAAAAATTTTCTTATATTAATTCCATTGGCTTCTTTCTTTTCCCCTTCCCCTTTGCCCCTTTCCTTCCTATTTCACATTATCTATTAGATCTTTTAGTCCTCATTTACACTTTCAGTTTCTCACACCAGAGAAGCTATTCATATTACACATATGTGTCCTATTTATTTCACTTGAGTGGCCTCAATGTGCATCCATTTAGGTATAAATGTCTCTAATTTCTCATTTTTATGGCTAAGTAGTACTTCATTTTATATTTAAAAACACCCACATTTTCTTTATCCTGTCACCAGTTGATGGGCAATTGGGCTGCTTCCAAGTCTTAGCTATTACAAATTGTGCCCCCATGAACATGGGTGGATATATATCATTGTGGTATGATTTTTAAAAATCTTAGGAAGATACCCAGCAGGGGAATAACTGGGTCAAATGGAACCTCCAACCCTAGTTCTTTGAATTATCGCCATACTGATTTCCACAGTGGTTGCACCAGTCTGCACTCCCACCAGCAGTGGAGCAGGGCTCC
>NW_022974140.1:0-726 GCF_012274545.1 Fukomys damarensis
CATGTGTTACTCATCTCCACCTAAAATAGGACATGTGAAGGAAGCAAACAACAAAATAGGAAAGAGAGAAGAAATGCAAGTAGGGAAGTTGAACTAAATGAAGGGAGACAAGCGGGCTTTATTGAGTGCTTGCAGTCTTTGTATGAGATACCAGGATGATGAGTTCCGACAGTATTGGGTAAATCAGTGATACATTGTTGCATACAATATGTATATATTGCAAATATATGTACATCATTATGAAATTGGATATTTATTCCTGCATTTTTAGTTTATCATCATGTTCATTGGATTAGCCCAGGAATGTTAGTTCTGAATTCTGTTTATTTTTCCATATTTATGTTAATTTGTTCCTTATCATAATTCATTTCATATTTTATACCCTATTTTAGAAGAATTTACAGGTTACTGTCTGCCAGTTACCAAAGCATATTTTCTTAAATATTTATTTAAGAGTCCAAGATAATATATTCAACTTAGTTTTCTCTTCTTTGGGCATTAAAGGGACATAAAAGTAGTCTGAACCTGAAATTCACCACTAATTAGTCATGCAGCCTAGTCAGGATCCTGAAAAAATGCCATATAAATTCTCCTAAACGTGGCACACAATTTGTAACTCACCATACCCAGGGAAAATGTAAATTAAAATGTGTAAAAAATAAAAAAGCTTTGGAATCAATAAAGGAAACAACTCAAGGAATATATATGTGTGTGTGTATATATATA
>NW_022974141.1:0-380 GCF_012274545.1 Fukomys damarensis
CGTCCTGGTCTGTCAAGTGGCAGGGCCCTGCTAAGTTCCGCACAGCTGAGGTCAGCGAGACCCTAGTTAAAATCCTCTCCCCTGAATTATGGCTTCTCACTGACCTAGTGGGTTGAACACTAGTTGTACCAGTCCCCACGATAAGCAGTGCTCACTCCCTGACAGCCCTGCCTGGCGCCATCACGCCAGGTGTTTGGCAGGAATTCACCAGATGCCTTCTAAGCGCACCCTGCTCCCTATTCCTTCCCACGATTGTATTCAGTAACTTCTGGGTGTTCCTGGGGGCCTTCGTCTTTGTTGCCAACAGCAGCATCGACCAAGTCCAACGACCCCGCCTCATCACTCTGAGTCTTCTTTCCTTCTTTTAATTTGCCTTGTGC
>NW_022974142.1:0-3222 GCF_012274545.1 Fukomys damarensis
CTGTCCTGGACCTTCTGATTCTGCTTCAACACAAAGCTCTATAATTTGCATGTTACATCTACCAAAATGATTATACTCAGAGGCTAGCATGAGGATTTTATGTTTGAACACTCAAGAAGCAGTATGGAGCTGTGACCCTCCAACTAGCTGGGCAGGAAGGTGCCTATTTTTCCAAAGATTTTATAGAATCAGATCATTGAAAAGACAAAATCCCGCAGGGCTTGTGAACCACAGGATGCAGGTCAGGGAGAGCAAGGTGTGCAGATGAGGGCCAAGATCGGGCTTGTCCCCAGACTAATACTTTGTGTCTTGGTTGGACCTCAAGACTTGTACCGGAACATTGGTTTGTGGGACTTTCCCAGAAATTTTGATAATATAGACAAGAAAGGATATGCACAGCTAAATATGATAATGAACTTCATCAATCATTTAAGCAGACTCTGAAGGAGACCAAAGGAAATTCAAACTTTAAACAGCATAGATGATTAGTGAGTCCACTGCCTTCATCACACCAGTGCTAGACTTCCATGTTCCCAGACACAAGCACAGGGCTGTCCAGTCCAATCATATATTGTAAATTGTAAACTAGGATTAATTCTGTTCTGCACAACTCTACAGACCAAATTCTTTTCACACACGCAGCCCCAAGTCTAGACCTGGATGGTAAGGAGGAGATTTATATAGGAGCAGCAGTCCGTCTGGAGTTACAGCAACAAGTAGATCTTAACACTTACTCCTCACTTGAGTCACAAGCCTGTGCCTCACACAGCCACATGACACTGGGCTATCTAGTAACTGACTTCCCCCAAGAGTCACTTTGATGCTGAAAGGAATCAAGATGCAGTTATACAGAGTTCTGAAATAAATTATTAGTTGGAGCCTGAACAAAAAGCACAACTCTTTTGAAAGGACACTCCTGCGCGCCTGTGTCAAAATTTCCTTAAGACAGAAGCAGTGGGAGTCATCAGAGTGAACACAGGATTTGATAGTCCTCCAGAGTGTCAAATTACAGAGTTAGTCCATCTCTCTCCTCCCTCTTCCTCTTTTCCTTTTCATCTCCATCCCCCCTTCCCCTGTCCCTTTTCAGATCACTGTCCACACAAACATTTACACACAGACTCACATACTTTATCTCTATCTATCTATTTATTTATTTATTTTGGGTTTCTTGAGATAGGATCTCACTATGTAGTTCAGACTGACCTGGAACTCACTATATAGCACAGAGATCCTCCTGCCTCAGCCTCCCGAGTTCTGGGATTACAAGCATGTGCCACCATGCCCTGCAGACTTATATACTTTAAAAAGATGTGCCTTTGATTCTTGTCTTTTACCAAGAAGAAACACATGTGCTAGCGTAGTATTTTGTGCACTAAGTTTTAATGTGGATTTCATATGCAACCATCACGTATGGACATGGACACACATACTGCTTTTACCAGTCTTTTCACACTGCCACAGAAACTGGCTTTCAGTATACGCAGCTGTTCTGAGCAAGAATAGGTTCAATGTCTTCAAACTGCTTGTATTTCAGATTTGAAACCTAACATCTAAACATGTTTTTATTCAGAATATCAGAGTCTGTTTTGAAGAAAGAAAACTAATTGTTTTACCAGAAATGAACCACAATCTCTTTTCTTCTGTAGAGAATATATACAGATTTACTATACTGTTTTCAGGGCAAGCAGAGTTATCTGGGGTATTTTCTCAATTTAAAAGTTAAAGAAATCAAGCCTAATTTAGAAAAAGAACTTTAAAAAGTAAAGCTTCTGCTTTATTACATACAAATTGTTGCATTTTATCACTTTACAGATGACAAGTACAAACCAATATGAAAAAAAAAGAATTCTCCAAGCAAAAAAGAAAGTTTTCATCCTTTCCCTTTTCTTTATAGGAATCTTTAAGTAAGCAGCAGTGCCCATTTGTAAAGCAAAAATGAGTGATTAGAAGAAAAAAGTTCTCATGGTCTAACTATTATATTAAAGTACAAGGAGTGATTGAAACATAGCAAATGTTTACATTTCAAAATTTTATTACAGTAAAAACATGTTGCCATTAATTCTGCTCGGAATCCTCCCCCTCGCTTCAAAGAACACTGAACACATCATCTTTGCCACTTTCTGAGGGCAGCTCTAGAAGTTCTCTTGTGAGACAGTCTTTAGGAAGTGTGATAAAAATTACCATGAAGGCTGCTTTACCAGTGCCATTCAACAGAAAGGCAGGCTTGTGAAAGCAAGATGCTGTGTTCTCACCTACCTTAGTCACTGGATCTGGTGCTGTGAAAATTCTGGCTCTTTCAAAGTCAAAATGACCATGAAAGATAAACATTACCTGTTAAAATTCTGGCTCTTTCAAAGTCAAAATGACCATGAAAGATAAACATTTTGAATCAATTCAGGACGTTGAGGCAGCCAGGACAGAACAACCAACTAAAGATGGTCACACAAAAGAGAACTTCAAAAACGGTTTCAGGAAATAGCAAAAGCAATCTGCTAAGTGTGTTTGGAGTGAGGGGTTTTCAAAAGGAGTAACGATAATATATCTTTTGCTGTGGTATTTTAAATAATGTAAACCCATCATATGCTTTACCACATCTCCTAACTAACTAGTCTGGAACACAGGACAGTTCCCAACTCATAGCTATTGAGTGCTTCAGGTGAGCAAGAAAAAGAGGAATCCTATCATAAAAGTCAGATGTTCTTCTCAGACAAATTCAGAATATACTGCTGAGAACTAAAGGCATCAAAGGACTTTCTCTGTGGACACAGAATGATAACTGGAGTCCCTGCAAGGTATGGCTTTGCAAACGACAGACACACCTCCAAGGATTTCAGTTTTTGTCACATTAAGTAGTCACATGACAAGCTAAAAAAGAATCATATCCACAGAGAACATTCTAATAGTCTTTCAGGGAAATAATTTTTGTAAAAATAAAAATAGCTGGCTGGAAAAGCAAAACAACTTCTAATGGTAAATTTGAAGAAGTGTGAGTTAGATCAGGATTTGTGAATCTTTGCCAACAAGTCTTCAGTCAGGCATTATCTCTCCACTAATTCAGCATCAATTTGGATGGGGGTGTGGGCCTTGCTTCAGGATGAGCTCCAGTCCACAAGACTGAGTGGCGAGGAGCCCTGTCACTCCTCACACACACACACATCGGTTCCCAAGTCACAGTCAGAGGCATGGCAAGTCACACATATGGTGAAGCACTGCTTTCCTGAA
>NW_022974143.1:0-411 GCF_012274545.1 Fukomys damarensis
TCTGGTCCTCTGTGAAAAGCATTTCACACGGCAATCTACGTGGCAAAATCAGAGGCCACGTCATCATTATAGCAATAGGCTCTCCACTCCAAGTGACACTTTATAAACTTTTTTTCCCAATACTAAGGATTGATCCTAGGGACTTTTCACTGAGCGACGTCCTTAATCTTTTTTTAAAAAAAAATATTTCATTTTGAAACAGGGTCTTGCTAAGTTGCTAAATTGCCCAGGCTGGGCTTGGATTTGTGATCCTTCTGCCTCAGCCTCCTGGATTGCTAGGATTACAAGTATGTGCCACCATGCCCAGCTTTCCAAGTGGTGTTTTTAAAGGTGGGGGCTCTGTTTTCTGTCTGCCCCGGGAGCAATGCTGGATGCTGTGAAGGAAGGTGGGACACAGGCCATCGAGGAAAG
>NW_022974144.1:0-282 GCF_012274545.1 Fukomys damarensis
CTGAGCCTAAGTTGAAATCTCATGCTGATACTCACTAGGAAAGCCGCACGCCGATACCCAGGTATAGAAACTGCGAGGCTGTCACTTACCGGAATCCTCATCCTAACCCTCACCCTCAGCCTGAGCCCGGGGGGAGGGACTTCCCTTCCCACGTCATTCCGAACACTGAAAGTCGCATGAACGGGGGCCCCCGCCCCCCGAAATGTAGACAACGCGACCCGGGGAGTGGAGTGGGGAGCCTGTGCCGTCCCCATCATCGAGCTCTCACCCTACTCGCTGGCC
>NW_022974145.1:0-3662 GCF_012274545.1 Fukomys damarensis
TATCCTCAATAGGTATCCATTTTCCTATGAATGACTCTAATTTCTCATTCTTCATGGCTGAGTTGTATTCCATTTTATAGAAAAACCACATCTGCTTTATCCAGTCTCCAACTGATGCACCTTGCTTTTATAGATCTCAATCATTTAAAAAAAAATATGTGCTCATAGAGTAGTCTCTAAGATTCAGGATTCCATTACATACTGGAGCAGTTTCAAAGGCGCTCGGTCTGAGCTACACTAAATTTGGTTCCGATGAGGGGCATCTGCCATCCTGTGTGTACCACATGGCCCACCTGTGACAATGAACTCCCTTGCTACTCCCGGAAAACATTACCCACCCTTCCTCCTACCCCGTTTGCCTTCATGGTTCCCTTTAGCTCTTCAATCTCTCATTATTTTTATCCATATTTGGTGTATCTTACAGATATGAATTCAGACTCCACAAACTCAGTGCTTTCCACCTCACCTCGAGCATTGTGTGATTAGTACCAGGTCATACCTTCCCTCTCTCCTTTTCCCTTCCTTCCTTTCTCCCTCCCTCCCTCCATCTCTCACTTTCTTCTTTTCTTCCTTCCGTTCCTTTTCCCCCTCTTTTCCTTTCTTTCCTCTCTCCTCCCTCCCTTTCCTTTTCTCCTTCTCTCCATCCTCCCCCCTCTCTCCTCTCTACATATTAGGAATTGAATCCAGGACTCTCACAGTGAACCGCATCTCCAGTCCTTTTATTTATTTGTTTTGAGACAGTGTCTCACCAAGTCCCTCACTGAACTCAAACATGTGATCCCTCCTGTTTTACCTTCCAGAGTGCTGGGATTACAAGTGTGCACCATGAGCAGAAAAAGATTCTTTGTTCTCCATTCAGTAAATAACCGTGGTACCCCTTAACGGTGGTGGCACATATCACTTGTGTGAGTCTCCTGTTTCTTCCCGAAGCCTCGATCCCAGGACCTGAGAAGGTGACTTCACATTCGGGTCTGGCAGCTCTGGGTTTTCCTCAATGGAGCACTTCAGGAACTGCTGCCAATCTGTCACACTGGACCTTCAACATGAAGTGGATTTGCTAGCTTTGTACTGTAACATCTTACTATGGGTTATGTAACTGTCTTACTTTGATGTCATGGTTTTCCCTTGGTTTATTTTCTTTTGCCGCTAAAGTAGATAAGAGCTCAGGGTGGGATTGGAGATCCTCCAGTGTTCTTCACCTGTCAGCCTGTGGCCCCAGTGCTACCATGCAGGACCCTGATTACCTTGGGAGCCTAGTCTCCAGGAGACTGCGGTGCTAGGGAAGCACACTTTGGGGGACAGCCTGTTGGCTTATTAATCATGTTGATTAGAAAATTGGCAGATCCCCTGGAAGCAAGAAGGAAGGACTTCTGAACAGATGCCAGGGAGAACCAGGCTTTCTGGAGAAAGGAGGGCAAGGGCCACAAAGCAAGGGCTGATGTGAGTAGTGCTTACAATAAAGGGTTGCTGCTGCTGACGGGTGGCCCCTTGCTGGACAGAGCTGTTATTACTCGTGGCAATTGTACATGGCAGGTTTTTCCAAATAGAAAATGGGGAGAAAGAGACCACTATCAATTGATGGGAACACCCAGGGCAGGAGGAGCTTGGTGTATAGTGTTGGTTTGAGTTCTCGTTGGGACTCAGGACAGGTTGACTCAAGGCCCTGGCAGCTCTGGTCTTGGGGGCTCCCCATCCAGCAGGGTGTGTACCCTCCACCAGCCCACACAGGGATTAGCTCATTGTGGGGTCCAGGGCCTGGAGCTTCGGTGAGACCTTGGGTCCTCAAACACAAAGGGTCTCTAGAAAATGAAATCTGGGTGTTAGTCAGTAGACACAGGGTGGCAGGGACCATGCAGGGAAGTGGACTCCAGCCAATCTCAGTGTCTCCAAGTGGCTGAATTAGGAGAATTGTGCCTCAAACATGGAATCCACAGGACAACAGCCTGCTGGGGTGTACACGTGGACCCCCATGATGTTCCGGCTGTCTGTCTCCCTCAAGTATTCCAGAATGAACCAAATAACAGAAATGTAACGTGTGTTTAGCCCAACTGCAATTTTACATTTAAAATTAAACCAGCAAAGCTTTGAGAAAGACAGGCTGAAAACTGAGAATTATATGAACCAAACTTTGCTAAAGAAATTGTTATCTAGACCAGGGAGGAAACCTTTGGCCAGATTGGCATTTAAGTCCACCTACAATTATGTTGCTTATCTATCTGTCTATCTGCCTACCTATCTGTATGTCCATCTATCCATCGATCACATATCTCTTTATATATCCATCTATCTCTTATCTATCTCCTATCAGCTATCCCACTGACAGAACACACGTATACATGCAGTACAGATATATATATCTCAAACGCAGAACATGTAACTGGCTCATAATGTTCATAAATGTAGAAACATTATTGAACACGAAGATTCTAAGCTTTGGGACCGGTTTTTCAGAAACAGCATGGTACTTCTCAGTTCCTCAGGGCACTCAGGGGAGCTTGCCCTTGACCCCTTCCAGATGCACAGATTTGGAGAGAGATCTTTCTGGAGAGAAGACTCAAAAACATGATAAATACAATGTAAATGAGCTGTCAACTAGACATTAAAGTGGATTTTTAAAGAAGAATTTCTCTACTTTCAAAGAGAGTAAAGATGATCCTTTTGCTAAATGCTTTCAGAGTGTAATTGGCCGATGAGGGTGTAGAAAAAACAGTAATAAAAGGAAAGTGCATTTAATTTCAGCTTGTCACTTCCAGCTTTATAAATTGGTTTATTCCAAATGACTACTCAGTTTTCAATATTAAATTACTTCATTTTAAAAATTTATTTAATTTTTTTCCTTCTCCAACCTATTTGTGTGACTCCTAAATGTACTAGCCAGTGGGCAAACATGAAATATGAATTTTCCATGCCTGTGTGTGTTTTAAGGTCTGCCAAAGTAGAGTGTTCTATTTAGTGAACTTGCATTCAAGTCGACTTGCAAACCCACAGAACATTTGGTGGTGGGTGTGTCTTCCTCCTGCAAGCTTTGTTTAGATGAAATTGGGTTGGGATAACTGTATCTTATTTCCACCAAAGCCTTTCTAACCACATGGAGATCTCCCTATCTCCCCTGAGGAAACCTTAACAAGCTTCCCCTCATCCTGGGGAACAATTAGTTCTCCTCGGTTTATCAAGCACACCTGGGACCCTCCTTGATCTTGCTTTGCCTGAGGATCTGCCCGGGCAGGTAATGAGAAAAGCAGCCAGATTAGATGTGAAGTTGCATTTAGCTGTGAACTTGCCATTCTCCGATTACAAACAGGTTGAGAACCACCATGTTGATGGACCTGAAGAAGGGAAGAGAAGAACCAAAAGCATTTATCTAGGGAATGCAATCCTCAAAGGGAGGTTCTAAAACCAAAGGTAGCAGCATCCCCTGAAGACATGTTAGAAATACATATTCCCGCGCGCCTGCCCAGATCTGCTGACCTGAGCTTCTGGCCTCCTGGTCTGGAGTAGACTCACATTCAAGAGTCAGGGAATCTTATGCACAAAGGGTTTTGAAGCTGTGGAACTGAATCTCAACCAAGACACCTTTTCCTGTGTGAATGCCAGAAAATCACAACCTCTCGGAGCCTAAGTTTGTGTGTGTGTGTGTGTGTGTGTGTGTGTGTGTGTGTGTG
>NW_022974146.1:0-222 GCF_012274545.1 Fukomys damarensis
ATTTTTTGCAGGGTTTTTATTATGAATGGGTGTTGAATTTTATCAAATGCTTTTTCTGCATCTTTTGAGAGGATCATATGGTCTTTGTCTTTGACTTTGTTAATATAATGTATTACACTTATTGACTTTCATATGTTGAACCATCCTTGCATCTCTGGCATAAATCTGACTTGGTCAGGATGGATGATCTTTTTAATAATCCTCTGTATTCTGTTTGCGAGT
>NW_022974147.1:0-266 GCF_012274545.1 Fukomys damarensis
TTTTCTTCATTTTCCATCTTACTGGTGTATAGGTTCTCAAATTAGATATTGATAATCCTCTGGATTTCTGCTGAGTCCATTGTAATTTCACCCTTTTCATTCCTAATTGCATGAATTTGGGCCTTTTCTTTCTTTTTTTTTTTTTATAAGGTTGGCTAAGGGCTGTAAATTTTTTTTTATTCTTTCAAAGAACCAACTCTTGTCTTCACTGATTTTTTTTTTTGTATCATTCTCTTAGTTCCCATTACGTTGATTTCTGCTCTGAT
>NW_022974148.1:0-212 GCF_012274545.1 Fukomys damarensis
TGTTCTCGGGTATAAGCGCTTGCCCTCTGCCCACCAGGACCTGGGAAGCAGACACTCGCATCCACACAGGAGACCTGCCCAGAGCCAAAGCCGGGATTGGGTCGCACTGTTTTCTGCCTCAGCTGGGTGGCTGGGGAGTGGTACGAAGCCCATTTGTGTAACGAGAGAGCCGAGAGGGCCCAGAGAGCAAATGAAGAGAAGCGGGGTTGGGG
>NW_022974149.1:0-1559 GCF_012274545.1 Fukomys damarensis
TTTGCCTCTTTATGTAGTTCAGTGTGGCCTGAACTTCTGAGTTCAAGTGGTCTCACGCCTTGGCCTCCTGAGGGCCGGAACTAGAAGTCTTGCCACTGTGCCTGGCTTACAATCTGAAATGTTAACCACTCTGCTACCATGGAGTGTACACTGGTTCATTCTGACAGTGGGGGACAGGTTTCACCTCTCCTAGGAAAGAGCAGTGAGGAGTACTTGTGATTTCCGTGGACGGATGTAGATGAGAAAGGATGTTCTGTTACCAGTGTTATTCAAATGTGGGCCCAGGACCAGCTATAGCAGCATCATACAGGATATTGTGTGAAAAGCTAATTTATCAAGCTCTACCTCAGCCCTACTGAATCAGAATCTCTAGAGTCAGCAGTGGCTTCTGATATAACGAGTCATTCAGGAGATTCTGGTGTATGATAATGCTTTAGAGCCACTATCCTAGCAATGAGATATGAAATAAGTCAATGTTTGATTATTACAAAGAGGCCTCTTTATGGCTAGAAAAAAAGTAGGTCATGAAACATAATGACAGTTTAGAATATTCTGAAAAGTCTCACTTGCCACAATAATCTTAAGACTATTGCGATAGTCTAGTAAGACACAACCAAGGCCAGAGCTAAGCAGTGATTGTAGAAATGCAAAAAACAGATTGAATGTGTGAGACCTTAAAGTAAAAAAAGTAGCTGGTTGTGGTGGTGCATGCTTATAATCCCAGCACTCTGAGAGGCTCAGGGAGGAGGGTCACATGTTCAAGTGCAGTCTTAGTGAGATCCTGTCTGAAAATTTAAAAAAAGGGGCGGCAGATGTAGCTCAGTGTGAAGCCCTGCTTTTGGTCACCAATATTCAGAACAAGCAAATTAAACAAATAAAACTTGGAGTTGATAAAGGGAAGAAAGGATGAAGTAAAGCTTGTGTTTGTAGTTAGAAGGATGCAGTTTGCAGGTGGCACATAAAGGATACCTGAAAAAGATTACCTAGGATTTTCATTTTGTTTAATTTATTGCTGACTTGAAGTTGTAGGAATAATGAGTTTGATTTTGGCACACTAGTGACACCTTCCTGTAGCAATATCAAACAGACATTTGAAGATTTGAGTATGGGGCTTAGGAAAGGAATAAATATTAGATAGACATCGTGAGAGTTATCATCATAGAAGTGAAAGCTGGATAATAACAACAACCAATAGTAATAACAACACAAAGCATTACCATACCAGCAAAAACCATGAACAACTGTCCTGTCACACCAAGCCAGTCACTGTTTTATGACTGGTCTGACATCTGAAAAACTTGGATTATGACCGGGATTTTAGCTGTAACTTACAACCAAGGAGTCTTGAGTGAGGACCCACATGGTTATGGTGTGAATGTTGGCAACTTGTGCTTCCAGATGGTCTCAGATACAGATTTAACCCTTAAAGATTTCTGGAAGGAGCATCACAACATCCTTTCCTGTGTGGGGTTAACTGAGAAATCCTGGGCCAGTGTGTCTCAGGACACTGAAATCTTCCTGTATACAGCACAGATATTTTGAAGGCTGTGTAGAGGAAC
>NW_022974150.1:0-624 GCF_012274545.1 Fukomys damarensis
CCCTGGAAACAGCTTCTTTCACCTCTTAACCCTTTGAAACCAAAGCAGTTAGTTTCCTGAATGTGAATTACTCCACAGAGAAATGCGCTGCAACGCTGTGAGTTTACCAGTGAAGTCCTCATCTTACATGGAGTACAACTGTATTCCTTTTTGTTGGTAGGTCTCTGCGTGGTACACATTGAAATACTGTTGTGAGACACTTTAGCAGAAAAGCCCTTAAGACCTAAGAGAGTGCCTAGCAGGTCTGAGTGCACACAAGCCTCCAGAATCCTGTATACTTGTGGACAGTTTACATATGAAGTTAGAAAATAAATGCTCTGGTCAGAGTGCTTCTGCATTTTAAACTTCAGTTTTCCCCGGGAAACAGCTTCCATCACCGCTTCGCTCTTTGAAACCAAAGCGGTTAGTTTCCTGAATGTGAAATACTCCACAGAAAAAGGTGCTTCAACTCTGTGAGTTTACCAATTAAGTACACACCTTACATGGAATACAACTGTATTCCTTTTTGTTTGTAGGTCTCTGCCTGGCAGTGTTTGAAACAATGTTTTGAGGCACTTTAGCAGAAAAGCCCTCAAGTCCTAAGACAGTGCCTAGCAGCTCTGAGTGCACATAAGGCTCCAGAAT
>NW_022974151.1:0-207 GCF_012274545.1 Fukomys damarensis
CAGCATGCACCCCACCCACCACCTCTGCTGCTCCTCCATGGTTCTGAGGACTCCATTCCGCCCTCCACAGCACACAGCAGGTGACGCCTCCCTCGGCCAACATCGAGAGCCTCAGGGTGGGAGGGCGCCCTCTCCTTCCACTCTCAGCCCCTCACCAAGCCGCTGCAGGCGCCTGGGGAGAAATAATCCCCTGCACCACCAGATGTG
>NW_022974152.1:0-233 GCF_012274545.1 Fukomys damarensis
GCATCTACCAGGCCCCCAGTGTATTCATTAGTTCGAAATAAACTTTTCTTTCCTGTTTCCTACACTCCTCAGTTCCCTCTTGTCTCTTATTAAAGGCTTCAATTTCCTGCATCCTCCTCAATCCACCTGGTATTTGCATGAGTCCCTCCCTTACTGTTTTCAGCTATAGAAACACCAGGCTCTTAACTATCCAGTTCCAGACTTAATCTTACACTCTGTCACTCTTAATAAAA
>NW_022974153.1:0-593 GCF_012274545.1 Fukomys damarensis
TACTAGGAAGGCTGAAGCAGGAGGATTGTCATGATTTCAAGGCCAGCCTTTGCTACCTAGTGAATGTGAGGCTATTGTAGATTATACAGTGAGACCCTGTCAAAAAAACAACAACAAACAAGAAGAAGAAACAGAGAGAAAGACAGAAGGAAAGAGAATAATATATGAAACAGAAAAAAAAGAAATTAAGGAAAAAAAGTAGCGAACTTGTAATAATTGTTGCAGACGATATGGAGAAATAGGAAAACTCATATATTGCTACTGGAAAATGGTAGATGGTATGTCCACTGTAGGAAATATTATGGCAGTTCCTCAAACTTTTAAGTAAATTATTCTTCTAGGAAAACATAAAAAAAATTGAAAATAGATTCTCAATAATGGAAATGCTAATTAGACAAATTTGATTATTACACATTGCATACATGTATTTTATTAAGTATTATTGTGGATCAATACTTTCAAAAATGATCTAAAAACCATTTTCACAACTACCTACATCACAACACAATTAATGGTATCTAAAGTAAGAAAAGCACACACACACACGCACACACACACACACACACACACACACACCAAAAAAAAAAAAAAAA
>NW_022974154.1:0-375 GCF_012274545.1 Fukomys damarensis
TATGTGGCTGAGCCTGTACTTTGAGGCATTACCCATAAGAGCTGAGGAGTAGTGCTCGCTTTGGCAGTACACATAATAAGAGTTGAGGAATAGGAAAATATTTGGTAAAGTTTAAATAATCATGTTATATAACTCCATGGAAAA
Source organism: Fukomys damarensis (assembly GCF_012274545.1). NCBI lineage: Eukaryota > Metazoa > Chordata > Mammalia > Rodentia > Bathyergidae > Fukomys > Fukomys damarensis. The sequence goes on from NW_022974154.1 coordinate 145, forward strand.
GCAAAGATTATAATAATAATACCACCACCAATAAGAATAGTAATAATAGATACCATTTGTTTAGAGGCATTATGTGATAAAGAGTGGGTTAAATACATTTTTTTTTTCGGTGTTGGGAGTAAACTCAGCACAACACGTGTCTTTTTAAAAACTCATTTTATTCTGACATCAGCTCTCTGCATAAGGCACTATAATTTCCAGTTTGCAGATCAGAGAACCAAGGGCGGAAGA
>NW_022974155.1:0-229 GCF_012274545.1 Fukomys damarensis
TAATAGCCCAATGAGAGAGAAACAGTTGCTATCCCTATTTCATAGAAAAGAAAAACAAGTACAAAGAAGTCAAATGACTTATTCAGGGTCACATAGGTGAGTGGAAAACCTAGTTATAAATCCTTGTAGTATGTGGGAGCCAGTCATGGCCCACTGGCATTTGACGTTTGAAAGATAACTTCTTTCTTTATAATCAAGGCATTGACACAATGTGGTCAGGATGTTCCTA
>NW_022974156.1:0-223 GCF_012274545.1 Fukomys damarensis
CCTCTCCACATGCTCTACTCCAGGCAGATCAGTGTCTTCTCTGGAGCAAAAGTCCCACCTCCACGTCTTTCTTCCACCGTTCTTCTTTGCGTGCCCTTTTGCATCTTGTCCTTCAAGCTCTTCTCTGTAAAACTCCCTGAACACCTTTGTGTGCAGCAGTTTTTGGTGCCTCGAAGAACCTTTGGAAACCATCTGTCCATGACTGGAAGCCTCTGATTTTGTA
>NW_022974157.1:0-867 GCF_012274545.1 Fukomys damarensis
AGAGGAATTAATTATTATTTGAAAATAAGATTATTTTGTTGATTTTATATATTTTTATTTATTTTTTAAATTTGTTTATTTTTTTGGTACCGGAGATTGAACTTGGGCCTTGCACTTGCAAGGTAGGGAGCAGAACCACTGTTCATATTTTAACATCAGCTATATAAACTCCCTGCAATGATTATGAGCAGTAAATTAAAAACACTGCATATTAAAGTTCTTACTGAGCCCCAAACAGGATGAGAAGATGTTTACAATAGAGGGTAACCTGGAACATAGCCAGATCAAAGGGAGGAAGGTGTTCATACATGAGAGAAAAACTGGCATAATTAGAATTTTGGTTACCAGTATACTTTGGATCAAGATGTCCTCCAGAGGCCTCATGCACTCATAGGCAGGGCTTCTGGAAGATGATTGAGTCATCAAGACAATGTAGCTGACTTGTTATTGGGAGGTGGGATCTGATCAGAAGAAGGGGTCACTGAAAACATGAGCTGAAGAGCTCCTTCTCAGGCTCCTCCCCTCACTCTGCTTCCTGATCACCATGACAGGAGGAGCTCCTCTCCTAGGTTCTTCCACCATGCTGCTTTAATTTGGGAACCAAAGGTCTATGGACTGAAACCTCCAAAGACTGTTGCGTCAAAATAAACCTCTCCTTTAATTTGTGGGTGTCTGGTATTGTGTCCTAGTAACAAGAAAGTGACTAAGGCATTTTAATACAAGGAGTGAGGTCATTGCTGTGACTACCTTGACTATATAGTTTATAGACCTTTAGAACTGACTTGAAGGAGGAGTTTGGAAAAGTTTAGAGATGCTAGCTAAAGAAGCCCTAGAATGCTCGGGCCAGGGATTTAGCTCAGTGGTTCT
>NW_022974158.1:0-453 GCF_012274545.1 Fukomys damarensis
TATTGTTAATTTTAGGATTAGGTTTGGGAATGACTTAGGAGTGTAAGCACCTGGGTTAGGGTTAGGTTTGGGTGAGTGATAGACTTCGAATTTCAGTTACTGGGTATTGGAGTTTGGGTTCCATAATTAGTGTCAGCATTACCTTTGGCCTGAGCTTTATGAATAGTGTGGGATTTCAAGTACTGCTGTATTGGTACTGGGGAATAGTGTTTGTGGTTAGGTTTAGGGATAGGCTTGGTGAAAGGGATATGGATGGAATTCAAGTGCCTGATAATTTGAGTTTGTAAATGAAGAAATCCCTATTTCTATGAGCCTGAGGTATACTGTGGGATTTCATGTATCTGAGCACTGCAGTGCAGATCTGATGGGTAGTGTTAGCTTTAGTGTTACTTTTCGGTTTAGACTCTGGCCTAGTGTTAGGCATAATGTCAGTACTTCACTCCCAGTGTACTG
>NW_022974159.1:0-317 GCF_012274545.1 Fukomys damarensis
ATTCTTGATTTAAATGATATTTTTGAAATGAAATGCTACATGTGCTGCTAGTGTTTTCTTATGATGAAAGCATGACGTATCCAATAAAAGTCAAGAGTAGAACTCAGACCTTCAGACCCCTTAAAAACTGGCTTTTCTACATAAGACACAAAACAGGAGTCAAAGTTTGAAGGAAGAAGGTTTGTCTGGTAAATTAAATTTATTACTTAATTAAATGTGTTATTTTGGGTAAATCAGAAGATATAAGTACTTATATAAAAATGAAAAGCTCCTATGATTCTTGGCCTAAAAATGACAACTAATGCTTAAAATTTGGG
>NW_022974160.1:0-1055 GCF_012274545.1 Fukomys damarensis
GTGATAGCAGACCATGGGGATGAGGTCTACTCCGTCTTGGGGATCCCATTTTTAAAAGGTAATGACCCCTTTGCTGGTAAAGAGGTCTGATTTCTGGCCTCGATATGGTGGCCACAGGCAAGTTTATTTTTCTCTCCTTTTCTTGGTTTTTCTCAGAGGAGCAAGCTACATTGGGCAGGCCCCAGCCTTTCTTCTGTTCTAACACACATGCAGCAAGATGTGTATCAAGTGCCCCAAACCATAGTCATTCTCAGAATCCTGACCTGTGACATCAATAGCACAGGCAGTGGGTCACTGTAGGGTCCTGGGCCATTGCTTGATTTCTGATTCACCAGAATCTATTTGAATGTGAGTGAGGGGAAGGGTGGAACTGTTGCTAATTTTGAGTAGGGTCTAGTACACATTTATGCATATCTGTGCCTTACATATCTATATACTTAAAATTCGTATATTTAATCTATTTAAAAATATAATATGCAGACAAAATCTTTTCACCAATGTTTTCAATACTTTCATTTTTTGCAGTTGCATGTTGTGCGACCCACCTCATAGCTGGATCCACATATGCCTCTGGGCATCTCCCACTGGGTGATTCCTTAGGGTATTTGCAGTGCTAATATTTTTTAGACTGTAAAATGTGGGTGTTTGGGACATTAAGAAGAGACCCAGAGAAGACAGTGATCTCTCAAAGTACGGGAAACTTGGGTGTGGAGTTATGACCCTAAAGGGTAGAGGGAGCCAGGTATGTAAGACAAAGGCACCCAATTCATTCTTGGATTGTATGTTCATGTACTAGATCAGCCATTCTCAGGCTTGAAGTGCACACGATTAACTAAGGTCTTCTTAAAATGCATATTTTGACTCAGTAGGTGTGGAGTAAGGGCCAAGATATTGAATTTCTAACAAGCTTTCAAATCATGCTGCTATTGCTTCAAATCTATGAACTATAATTTGTATAGCAAAAAGGTTTTCTTTCTTCCCCCAGAGCATGCCTTAGAAGAGGAGATCAACCTCAGCAAGATGGTGATGAAGTTCTGGGCCAACTTTGCTCGCAA
>NW_022974161.1:0-249 GCF_012274545.1 Fukomys damarensis
CTAAACTTGTATGCCCCATCTTCACTCCAACAGAAATGGGTGAGGTGAAAGGTGCACATTGTCCGGGAAGGTGGCTCTTCATATTCTCTTGTCCTTTACTTCTTCAGACTTCATCCAGGAATTACCCTCTCTGTCTCCCTCATCTGGTGTCCCCTCTGTGCTGGGTCATTCTCATCTCCCTGCCACCATGCTTTATCTTTGTCTTTATTTCTCTTGCTTCATTCCTATCCTCCCTTCTGAACAATATTT
>NW_022974162.1:0-204 GCF_012274545.1 Fukomys damarensis
ATGAGATTTACCTTAGGCTCAGCCCCAGTGGAGGAGGTCGAGGACCGCCCTCAGGGAAGGTAGTAATCATGTGGTGGGCTAGGGTTAGGGTTAGGACAGGGGAGCACGACACTGCAGGAAATCACACAGCAGACAATTTTTCCGTGAGAGGTAAGGTGAGGGCAGTGACTTTTGTGAAGCTCGGATGTGCCGTGGTTTTCCCTC
>NW_022974163.1:0-534 GCF_012274545.1 Fukomys damarensis
GCTCCTGCTAAGTGAATTGTGTAAATGTACTACTACACTTAAGATCCCTGTTCCAAGTTATAACATAACGTTTTAGGTTTTTTCTGTTTCTTTTGGGATCATCCTGGATTAGTAAAAAACTGCCTCTAATAGAGATAATAAACAGTAACTACCTACATGAGACTTTAAAGCTAATCACATCTTTCTCCTGTCATCAACAGCCACCTAAGAAGTTGACAGACAGCCCAGATCTTTCTCCAGGACCAGACAGACTCACTGGAAGCAGTGGCCCAACAACACAGGAGGGAACCAGAACTCCTAACAGCTGACACAAAGGGGCTATGCATGTCCCTAAATGAGGGATGTATTTCCTTTGTCAAAGGTCTAAAGTAGAAAGAGTATAATAACTGGCTGGCCCTGCTTTCAAAATCCATGAAACACTATTTGAGTCATGCACATCCCCGGCTAAATATCTGGAATGGGGGTTCATGGTCACTGTCTTGGACATGGCTTTTATTGATGCTTCTCATGGCCTTACTGCTTAGATCTGACATA
>NW_022974164.1:0-239 GCF_012274545.1 Fukomys damarensis
GTGCCTACACATATAGACTTTTATCTCCACAATTCTTATCCCTTTGCATTCATTTCTTATAACCCAGCACTAATATCAGCCTTGCACTAGCCGTCCTCTTAAATTCAAAAGTCTAACAGATATATCTCCCTCTGCATATCTACCTTTGGTAAGTATTGATGAAATATAGCATAATATCTGGTGTGTGTAGTTAAATATTTCATTATAAATACTTTGGCCCTTAATTTTCTTACATCAAA
>NW_022974165.1:0-334 GCF_012274545.1 Fukomys damarensis
TGTTTATCTACTTGGGGTGTGTGGTGTTTCTCAAACATGTAGATTTTTATTGCTCATCAAATTTGAAATATATGTAGCTCTTATTTCTTCAAATTATTTTACCCCTTTTTCTTTCTCCTTTTATTTTGATGTTATTATTATACATATGTTGCTCTTCTTAGTGATTTCCTACATGGTCTGAAGCTATGCTCCTATTTCTTTTATTTATTTATGAAATTAATTATCTCTATAATCTATTTCCAAGATTGCTGAAATTTTCTTTTGCCTATTCATATGTGTTGGGAAAAATCTCATTATGTTTTATTTTGATTAACTTTTGAAATCCATTTGGCTC
>NW_022974166.1:0-275 GCF_012274545.1 Fukomys damarensis
GTGCACACTCCAAAGTTGGTGTGAATGGCATCTCATGGGACTGGTACTGGTCTGCCTGTGTTGGCCTTCAGTCTAGACAAAGTGCTCTGCCTCAGGCCCTCTTGCAGACCTCTCCTCAGTCCTGTTTTTGGTAAGGTCCAACATCTTGGGTAGACATTTCAATACTTTCAGAAGATGTGCTCCTTTTCTTATCTCCTGCCTCTCAGAGATGCTCGGTCATCCTTTCCTACAATTTGCCTGCCCACCAAGCTCACACTGGTTGCTCCCTCCATTCC
>NW_022974166.1:338-777 GCF_012274545.1 Fukomys damarensis
AGGCCCACTGCAACCCCCTGTGCCCACTGAGCCCCTGCAATAACAGTTGCCCACCGAACTCTCCTTCTTTCCTCACATTCACAATTTCCTATTGTAATGGCTGCCTCCAATTCTCATCCTCAGTCCTCATTTTCGTGTGACTTCTTTACATGGCTATCCACAGTTCTATACTTCACCACGCATGTCTCCCATTGTCTGTGTGTTTGTTAATTAGACAGAGGATGATAGCCATCAGATAGCACCATTGAAATGTAATTTGGGCTTAGCAATGGCTGCCTCCAATTCTCATCCTCAGTCCTCATTTTCGTGTGACTTCTTTACATGGCTATCCACAGTTCTATACTTCACCACGCATGTCTCCCATTGTCTGTGTGTTTGTTAATTAGACAGAGGATGATAGCCATCAGATAGCACCATTGAAATGTAATTTGGGCTTAGC
>NW_022974167.1:0-311 GCF_012274545.1 Fukomys damarensis
ATTTTTCCCTGATGGTTTCACAGTCTAGTCCTAGTTCAGGGATGAAGTCCAGTGCCCTAACCCGACATCAAAGGGGCTCACAGAATGTCGCTGTGTGTTCATTATTGTGGTCAGGCTCGATTCCTGTGATCTTGATCTTCCCAGGTCACCTGTCAGCTCCGGACCTGGTACCACAGAGTGCTGTGTAATTGTCATGGGCACTTCCTGATCTGCAGTCTACCCTTCCCTCCTGCTCCATGCTGGGCCACTCCACCAATTAGCGTTGCTTCCCCTACACCTGCTGTTTGGCTCCCCAAGTTGGGCAGCAGCAG
>NW_022974168.1:0-216 GCF_012274545.1 Fukomys damarensis
TTCTCAATCAAAATAAGTTTTCCTACAGAAGTACAAAGAAGACTCAAAACAAATTTGAAAAAGGACAACATACCTCAAACTCAAATCTTGGTTTCTCATACCATTGCTCTGTACAAGGAATTGGAACTTCTTGGAAAAATGGCTGGTACTTGGAATGCAGCGGTGATTGTACTAGATAATCCTGAGTTAGCTTGTACTATAACAAAGTAAGACAGG
>NW_022974169.1:0-482 GCF_012274545.1 Fukomys damarensis
ACTCCCTTAGGCCTGAAGGGCTTCTCTGCTTAAAGTGCATCACAACAGTGTTTCAATCTCTGCTAGGCAGAGACCTACAAACCAAACGGAATACTGTTGTGCTCCACATAAGAGGTGGACTTCACTGGTAAACTCACAGCGTTGCAGCACCTTTCCCTGTGGAGTACTTCACATTCATGAAACTGAGCCCTTTCACTTTAAACAGCTAAGAGGCGAGAGAAGCTGTTTCCCAGGGAAAACTGCACTTTAAACCGCAGACGCCATCTGTAAAGTGCGTTTCTGTTCCAACATCGAACTGAACCTGTCCCCAAGCATACAGAGTTCTGGAGGCTTGTGTGCACTCAGAGCTGCTAGACACTCTCTTAGGCCTGAAGGCTTCTCTGCTGAAAGTGCCTCACAACAGTGTCTCAATCTCTCCAATGCAGGGACCTACAAACAAAAAGGAATACAGTTGTGCTCCACATAAGATGCTGACTTCACTG
>NW_022974170.1:0-240 GCF_012274545.1 Fukomys damarensis
TTCTTGTGATGCCTCTAACACGCTTTCAGAAATTTTCCTGGGTGAAACACAATTCCTCTTTCCGTCTTGACACATCAGAGTAAGCTGAATATCAACAGTACTTGCAGACAGAGTTCTTCTTGGCTGTAGTAAACTACAGAGAGAGAGAAGCTGGGGATTTAGCTCAGTGGTTCCGCCGCCTGCCTTGCAAGCACAAGGACCAGAGTTCAATCCCCAGCAACAACAAAAAATACAGAGAGA
>NW_022974171.1:0-203 GCF_012274545.1 Fukomys damarensis
CTTGCCACTTCACAGAATGGAAACTGAGGGGCAGGGGAAAGGGCTTGGATTTGAAGCAAGGAGGGAGGGTTGAGGGGTCAAACCATAATGCAGACTGGGTGTGAAGTAGAGTGGGGTTGGGCACAACATACAGAAAAGGTTTAGATTCAGGAGGCAGTGTCAAGTAGATAGGAAGTCTGATGGGGGATTTCTGGGGTGAACAA
>NW_022974172.1:0-280 GCF_012274545.1 Fukomys damarensis
TTTAATAAGATGAGATCCCAGTTGTTGATTCTTTCTGCTATTTCCCATGCTACTGAGGATTTGCTCATAAAGTCTTTTCCTATGCCAATGTCTTCAAGAGGTCTGCCTAACTTATCTTCTAGCAAGTTTAGTGTTTCTATTTTAATATTTAGATCTTCAATCCACTTTGATTTTAGTTTAGCGCATGGTGAAAGATAAGGGTCTAGTTTGAATCTTTGGTAGGTTGAAATCCAGTTTTTCCAACACCATTTATTAAAGAGACTATCTTGCCTCCAGTGAG
>NW_022974173.1:0-521 GCF_012274545.1 Fukomys damarensis
GTTGGGCCTCATGTTATTGTGAACTTCATTGTCCTTTTCTAGGATATTGTTTAGAATTCCCTGTAGTGCTGGTTTGGTGTTCATGTAATTTCTCAGGTGCTCTTTGTCATGGAAGTATCTTATTTCCCCATCTATTTTGAAAGAGAGTTTTGCAGGATACATCAGTCTAGCTTGGAGGTTCTTTTCTTTTAGGACAATTATCTCACTACAGACTCTCCTTGACCTAAGGGTTTGTGTTGAAAAGTCTGCTGTGGTTCTAATGGGCTTTCCTTTGCATGTGATTTGTTTCTTTTCTCTTACTGCTTGTAGTATTTTGTTTTTCTGTTGGATTTCTGGGATCTTGATTATTATATGTCTAGATGAAGATTTTTTTATCGTGGCTAGTTGGACTTCTATATGCCTCACTTATCTGTATGTCTAATGCTTCCCTTCTGTTTGGGAAGATTTCTGTCATTAAGTCTGTTAAGAGCTTTTTTAGGTCATTTGTGTTTTCTCCTGCTTTTTCATGAATTCCTATCAGT
>NW_022974174.1:0-776 GCF_012274545.1 Fukomys damarensis
GGGGGGGGGGCTGTTGTCCTTTAGCCTTTTTAAAAATGGGTATTAAATGTTAAAAATTACTTGTCCCCCTCCTTCATTTCTGCTCTCCTGCCACATCTCATTGCCAACACTGCTTAGTCAGGAAGAGTTTGCAAAGTGAGATTATACGAGGCTTTCTTGAACAATATCCTTCCTTTGGAAGAGCTTGAAGTTCAGGTACCTGTTCGTTCTTTCTTCATTTTCTTCTCTAGGGAAGCGAAAGACCCTGTCACAGTTACATCTTGGAATTGTGATGAGATGAGGGAGAAAATGACATCCGCACTGCCTCCATGTTTCCCTGTAGTAAGCTCGCCAACTGCTCGGTCAGGCACAGTGCTCTAGGGTGGGATACAGCAGCCCAGGGATTCTGTCTCCGTGGACTCAACCACCATGGACTGAAAACTAGGTGGAGCGGGAAATGGTCTGTTGTTGATGTGGATTATGAAAGTAGGTCTACCGGGGCTGTGCCCAGCCTTTTCTTGTCATTATCCCCGATGCCAGTGGTACTCAACCTCTTGGGCACCGGGGCCTGGATTCATGGCAGGCAGCTTCCGTGGACCAGGGCAGTTGAGATGGAAGGGGTGGGTCTGGAATGATTCAAAGGTGCACAGTGCAACCTAGGTCCTGAATACTCACGTGCAGTTTGCAGTAGGGTCTGCGTTCTGCTGTGCTTTAAGGCCCTGCTGCTTTCCCAGGAGGTGAGGCCCAGGCGGTGATGCCAGCGATGTAAATAGAGACACTTTTTTTTTTAAAAAAAA
>NW_022974175.1:0-469 GCF_012274545.1 Fukomys damarensis
ACAATCCACAAACACAAGAAGAGGTGGTAAAAATGGAAAGGACAGAGAAGCAGAAATAGGACAAACATGGTGCCACCACCTGTGACTCCAGCGCGCCGGAAGGTGGAAGCAGGAGAATCACAACGTGGACCCAACCTGAGCAATTGTACAACATCCTTCTTCAAAATTTTCCCACTGTCCTCACAAATGCATCTCTTTTCTTAGTATAGTGCAATTTGAGCCACTATGAGAGGTATCACCAGTTCCTTTTCGCATTTCATGACAGCTAATAATTTCTAGCACTTTCTCCTCTGTTTTCTTCTCCTTTTTATCTCTTTCGTTGAGAATGGACAACTCAAGACCTGTTTTGTTTTTAAACTGAAGTCTCCTGTCTTTATAAATTTAGAAAAATAAAACCTATCACATATAATATTGACAACTGTGATCACCCATTTTGCAACTTTTCTTTCAACTCTTTTGATAGTGTCTT
>NW_022974176.1:0-235 GCF_012274545.1 Fukomys damarensis
GACTGGGCAGAAGTTTTTGCCTTTACTTCCTAACTGGACACCTTCAATTTTATCAGACAAGAGTGAGGGCACAAGAAGGATTTGTTTGTCTCCCAGTCTCCTACTTGAACTGTAGACAGCGCTCCTGTATCTTTGTTGCTTTCCCTCTTCACTAATGCCTGCAGCTGAGCACGTGTGGTCTTTCTCTGCCACTGTGAATGAGGGTATTGTAATAAAACTTCTGACCATGTCACAG
>NW_022974177.1:0-224 GCF_012274545.1 Fukomys damarensis
TCTTTTGTCCTGAGGATCAAACTTAGGACTTCCCACTTGCAAGGCAGGCAGCAGCATCACTGAGCTAAATCCCAGGCCAAATAAGTGCTCTCACTCAAATCAAGGACGCGGTAAGAGGTGGCTTGAGGGCTGTCAAAAATACCATCGATGATGGCTGCCCATTCTCGGTGCAGCTCAGCCAGCATTGATTAAACACAAGGCCAGCGTGAAGGGCCGGGCCGGCT
>NW_022974178.1:0-380 GCF_012274545.1 Fukomys damarensis
GGGGACCTACCTCCCTTTCTCAGACTTCTATTGTTGGGGTAGAAGGCCAACTGCAGCGCCCTCGCCAGACTCCCTTACTGTCATACACAATTGGCAACTTTTCATTCCTTCATTCATTCCTAGCTCTCCCATCCTGCCTGGTCCCTTTATTAGGCTGCGATATTTTATCCCAAATTGGAACCTCTATCCACTTTTCTATGCCGAGCCCTTCCAGCACTCCGACAGCTTCCTTCTACCTGGTATTATCCCAAGCCCTCCAATCTCCATCTTCCCAAACCAACTGGCCAATTAGTTCCTCTCTTGTTAATCCTCAAGTATGGGATATTCACTCTCCCTCAATAGCCAAATGTCCCCCTGTCAGAATTCTCCTTAAAAATCCC
>NW_022974179.1:0-665 GCF_012274545.1 Fukomys damarensis
CCTGAATATCTAGTTCCTCACTCAAAATTCCAGACCTCCCCATCTCATGGGGACGTTGAGGTATCCCGACACATTGAACAGAACAATGGCCTTAGCTCAATAGGTGAAATAAACAGAAGCAGCATAGACTGCCAGGCTTGCCCTGCCAAATGTCCCTGAATGGGATATACTCGTAAGGAAAATAAATAAATCACACATGTGCAAATACCGAATCCTTTCTCTGGTGTGAGTAAACTATACTAGTACATAAAATCTTAATGAGAAAATTGAGAATGTGAAATAGGAACGAAAGGTCTTCAAGTGTAGGCACAGCGGGAAGTGTACGGCAGAGAAAACTTGGGGAAGGAAAGAAAACAGGAGAAAATGAGAAAATGGAAATACAATGTTTGGAAATGGCGAGGGGAGTAGGGACTGAAGGGGGGGCAGGGACAAGGGGTAAAATGAGGAACAACACCTGACATGTAAAGGTACAAGTTCCCAACAATGAATGTGACTGTACTGTGTACCCTACAATGTACCAATATACCCAGTGAGGAAAAAACAAAAGAAATCCCTGAACTGCAGCATTCAGATGTGTGGCTCTTTCACTCGGGGCAAATGAGCATTCATGTGGTGTCCTACAATCAATTTTAGCAGAAGCAGGGACCCTGCGGAAGAGAAGGCTA
>NW_022974180.1:0-1842 GCF_012274545.1 Fukomys damarensis
TTTTTTTTTTTGGTACCTGTGGCATTGAGTATTGTTTCTGTCCTTTAACTTTCAGTATATGAATTTCCCCTTGTAGTAAGTGTGTTTCTTATATACAGCACAGACTTAGATCTTTTTTCTTGACCCATAAAGCCAGTGCATATCTTTTGATGGGTGAATTGAGACCATTAATATCGATGGTTATTACTGATATCTATTGACTTATCCTTGTCACGACCTTTTCCTGTTTGTGGATCCTTTGCCTTTGCGTTTAATTTTTTGTCTTGCCTGATGAAATCATTCTGCTGGGCTCCATGGGGTTGTGACCCTCCTTGTTTTCCCTATGATATTGTTTAAATACTTTTTTTGGAGTGCTGGGTTGTTCTTCACGAAGTTACTCAGGTGTCCTCTGTCATGAAAGTATCTTATTTCTCCATCAATTATAAAAGATAGTTTTACAGGGTACATCAATCTGGAATGAAGTTTGTTTACTTTAATGCTTGAAATACTTCACTCCGGGTCTTCTTGACTTGAGGGTTTGTGTTGAGAAGTCTGCCGTGATTCTGATAGGCTTTAATTTGCATGCGATTACTTTCTTTTCTCTAATTACTTATAGCATTTCTATTTTGTTGGGTTTCTGGAATCTTGATTGTTATGTGCCTCGGTGTATACTTTTTTTCATTTTTGATCGTGGCTAGTGGAAGTCACACATGCATCACTTATCCATATGTCGAATTCTTTTCCCCTGCTAGGGAAGTTTTCTGCCACTACGTCTACGGACAGATTTTTATGTCCTTTGGACAATCTCCTGTTTCTTTATTGACTCTGATCATGCTTATGTTATTCTTCTTTGCAGCACATAGCAACTGCTTTGCTGTTTTTTTCATGGTCCAGTGCTATTTTTAAAAGATCTTCCTTTTCCTGGTCACTAATTGCAATCCTATCATGTATATCTAATATTATATCCACACATTGGCTCATTCTCCTCCATAAACTTTCAGCGGAGTTTTTGTTCTCCTGGATATCTGTTTGCATCTGTTTCATGGATTCCATTGTATTCCTCCGTGCCTCTATTTTTTAAAACTGTGTCTGCTCTACAGATACTGTTCATGTCTTTCCCTATGGTCACGTTCTCTGTTGTTATCTGAGAAATTATTTCTGATTTTATTTTTTTCCAGATCCTCTTTCATTCCAGTTCAGGGAGTCCAGGTGGTGATTGTTCCATGACATTGTCTCTTGGGGTTGCCTTTGGAGATTTGGAAGTTTGCTTTTGAATCTTGTTTACATGTCTCTTCAATTTAAATGATGCAGTCTGGTTCACCTTTATTGAGGTGACTCTTTCCTCTCTCAGTGGGCCTAAATTCTCAACAAACCTTAAAGAGGCCTTCTCTCTATTGCTCACCACTCTGCCAAATCCGGGGTTCAGAATGTTGGTCTTCTTGATCTCCAGGGTGGGCGTCTGTCTGGGCAGGATTCTGGTTGTGTCCTGCATGATGCAATGGCATCTGGGTGAACCTCTGTGTGGAGCCTGTGCACCTGTGCAGCTCTTGTATGAGCAGGTCAAGGCCAGCTTGCAGTTACCAGTGGTACCTGGGTGGGAACGTGCAGGACCCTGACTGGCCTATTTCTGTAGCATTACCCTGGAAATGAATCCTCTGGCTCACCACTTCTAATACCTGTTCTTTTCATCACAGTAATTCTAAACTTGGCAACAGCTCTATGAGCTCCACCACATCCTTCCATTATTCTTCTCTGTTTATGTAAATTACATTCATATTCATTTTTAGAATCAAACCCCTCTGTATTTAAAGACCTAGCATGGTCCCACACGGAATACTTATGTGAAAAATGTAAACTGAAGAA
>NW_022974181.1:0-260 GCF_012274545.1 Fukomys damarensis
ATGATACCTCATTAGCCGAAACAGTCCTAAGAGGCAGTCAACAGAGGACAATCACTAAACTTGAAGGGCTATAGACAATAAAGGAAGGGCTGGCAACTTAGCTCAGTGGCGCCAACACCTGCCTCACAAGCTCAAGGACCTGAGTTCGATCCCCAGCACCGTCCCCAAAAAGACGAAGGAGTTGGGCATGGTGGCATACGCCTGTAATCCCAGCACTCAGGAGGCTGAAGCAGCAGGATTGTTGTGCATTCTAGGCCAGC
>NW_022974182.1:0-215 GCF_012274545.1 Fukomys damarensis
TGGGGTCCCAAGTTTTCCACATATAACGCGACAGATTTCTGTATTGATCACAATGATGACGGAAGTAGGGCGTTACACAGACATGAGAAGCATCAGCACGACGGCTCGCAAAATTTTTGTTTCAAGTAACTGTATCTCTTCTCACATGAGGTCCATTTGAGACTGGAGATTTAATGTAGCCCCTCAAACATCTTGAAACAGCAGGGCAGTTTCTC
>NW_022974183.1:0-3833 GCF_012274545.1 Fukomys damarensis
CTATGTAGCCCAGGCTGGTCTCGAACTCACAGCGATCCTCCTGCCTCTGCCTCCCGAGTGCTGAGACTACAGGCATGCACCACCATGCCTGGCTCCACAGTTTAGTTCTTGTTAATTGTACTGCAACTTCAACATGGGTATGCATATATCATTACACTATGCTATCTTTAATTCTTATGGGAATTCACAAAGTAGTATAAGCTGGATCAGATGGTATTTCTATTTTTAGTTTTTTGAAGGATACAGATTTCCACAATGGTTGTACTACTATATACATTGCCACCAAAAATATAGAAGGGTTCTTTTTTCCCCTGGACCCTTATCGGCATTTGTTGTATTTTGAAAAACTTTATTTTTTGTTAATACATGTTTGTCAACCATATTGATCACATTCATCTTAGGGAATGTGTACTTGTACACAATATATCTGAATTCTTCTTCTTTTTCTCATTCTCCTCCTCTCCCTTCAACCATTCTTAGGCTCCCCATTTACACAGGCTTTGTTTCTGAGTTTTCTATTTTTTATTTTTCCTTGCCTTCTCTTCCCCTTCCCCACTCCTTTGTTCCTCTTCCTATTTGAATGAGTTGTTCCTACTTACCAATATCTACCATTTTGCTCCTTACCTACCCTCTGTGTTTCTCACGTAAGAGAAAACAATGCAACATTTAAATACGTATCTGGTGGGCTGGGGATTTAGCTCAGTGCTTCTGCCACCTTCTTAGCGCAATGACCCAAGTTCGATCCCCGGTACCAAACAACATAAACATGTATCTGATTTATTTCACTTAAAAATATGGTCAAGAGGTACATCCATTTACCTACAAATTACTCAACATTATTCTTTGTGGTAAAGTAGAACTCCACTGTATATAAATAGAATTTCTTCATCCATTCATTTGTTGATGGCATATGGGCTGTTTCAAAGATTCAGCTATTATAAACTGTGCTGCTATAAGCATGGCTGTGCATATATCACTGTCGTATATACTTTTAACTCTTTCAGGAAGATACTTAGAAGAGGCACAGCTGGATCAAATGTAACTTCCTAGTTTTATCTTTTTGAGGAATCTCCACTCATGTTTCATAGTGGTTATACCAATTTATGCTCCCATGACCAACAGAGAAGGATTCCTTTTCCCCACAGCCTCACCAGAATTTGTTATTGGCTGATTTCATGATGATAACCATTCTACCTGGAGGTAAAATCTCAGTGTTGTTCTACTCTGCATTTCTCAAATGACTACGGATGTTGAGCGCTTTTTATATGTTTATTTGCTGCGTGTACTTCTTCATCTAAGGAATGTCTATTCATTTCAAATGCCCATTTTTTAATTGGGTATTTAAAGTTTGGAGGGTCTGATTTCTGAGTTTTTTCTATATTCTAGATGTTACTCCTTTGTCTGAGTAACTGGTAAAAACCTTTTCCCACTCTGTGGGGTGTCTCTTCACTCTGCTGGTTGTTTCTTTTACTATGCAAAAGCTTTTTAATTTGATGCCATCCAAGCTATTGATTCTTTGGATTTCCTGTGTGGAAACAGGAGTTGTGGCACGCACTTGTAATTCCTGGTGCTTGGGAGGCTGAGGTAGGAAGGAGCATCACTGCAAGTTTGAGACCAGCCTGAACACCAGTGAGACCCTATTTCAAAAAACAAAAACAAAAACAAAAACAATTTCCTCTGCGATTGGGGTTTTTATCATAAAGCCTTTTCCTACATTTATGTCTTCAAGAATTTCACCAATTCTATCTTCCAGCAGACACAGTGTTTCTAATTTTATTTTTATTTTTTTTAATTTTTTGGGTACCGGGGATCGAACACAGGTCCTTGTGCTTGCAAGGCAGGTGCCGGAATCGCTGAGCTAAATCCCCAGCCCAGTGTTTCTAATTTTAATATTTAGATCTTTGATCCATTTCTATTTTAATTTAGTGCATGGTGATAGATACGGGTCTAGGTTAAATCTTCAGCATGTGGAAAGCCAGTTTTCCCAGCATCATTCATTAAACAGGCTATCCTTCCAGTTTATGTATTTGACCTTTTGTCAAAGATACGGTAGCTGAGAGTCCCTAGAGTTATCTTTGCATCTTCCATTCTCTTCCACTAAACCTCGGGACTATTTTCTCCCAGTAGTGTGCTGTTTTTAATCATGGTAGCTTTGTAGTGTAACTTCAAATCAAGGACTATGATGCCCTCTGCCTTGCCCTCTTCTGGTTCCATGAAAATTTTAGGATTGCTTTCTCTACTTCTGTGAGGTATGCCCGTTAGTATTTTGACTGGGATTGCTTTAATTCTGTGTAAGTTCTGGAAGAATGCCAATTTCACTATACTGGCTCTGCCTATCCAAGAGCATAGGATGTTTCTATTTTTTTGATATGCTATTCCATCTCCTTTCTCAGAGTAGTATGGTTTTCATTTCCCTGGTTAGGTTAATTCCTAAGTATTTCATTTCTCTTGATGTTATTGTAAAAGCTGTTCTTTTCCCTAATTTCTCAGTGGGTTTGTTATTTGTGTACAGGCAGGCTATTGATTTTTGAATGCTGACTTTGTACCCTGCTATGATGCCAAATTTAGTTATTAATTCTGAAGTCTTTCAGGGGAATTTTGGGGGTGTTCTATATAGAGTATCACATCATCAGCAAATAATTTACATTTTTCCTTTCCTATCTAGATTCCTTTTGTTGCTGTATCTTGTCTAATTACTCTGGCTAATGCTTCCAGAAAAATACTGAACACTAGTTATGATAGTAGACATCACTGTCTTGTTTCTGATTTTACACTGAAAGTTTTCAGTTTTTAATCATTTAGTATGCTGTTGGTTTGTGACAGGTGACTTTTATCAGATGGATATGAAAGACTTAATTTTCTGTAGGGTTTTTACATGACTGGGTGTTAAGACTTTGTCAAATAATTTTTTTTTCTGCATCTATCGAGGTGAATCCATGGTTTCTGTTCTTGGTTCTGTTAATGTGGTATATTGCATTTATTAATTTGCATATGTTGAACCATCTTTGCATTGATGGAATGATTTGTACTTGATTATATTGCTGATTCGCTGCAAATTTCTGCATCTATGTTCATTAAGGAGACTGGCCTGCAGTTCTCTTTTCTGGTTGGATCTTCTCCAGTTTTTATATCAGGGCAATGCTTGCTTCCAGCAATATTTAGGGTGTTGCTTCCCTTTCAAATTCATTAAAGACTTTGAGAAGTAGTGGCACTGGATCTTCTCTAAATTTCTTGTAGAATTCAGTAATGAATTCATCAGGACCCTGCCTGTTCTATGTTGGTAGTTACTTTATTACTACTTCAATTTAAATGAGTTTCTTGTATGTAGTATATTATCGGATCTTGTTTCATGACCCAGTCTGACCATGTTTCTTCTGATTGGTGAGTTGAGACCATTTATGTTGATGGTTGTAACTGATATGTAATGACTTACCCTTCTCATATTCTTTTCCGGTTGTTGGTTCCCTTTCTTTATCCCTCTGTTTAATTGTCTGCTGTGTCTGGTGGATTCATTCTATTGAGGGCCACGGAACTGTTGTCTGTATTGTCTCTTTCCAGAATATCCTTCAGAATTTTTTCAAGTGATGGTTTGGTGGTCATGAATTTCTTCTTCAGCTGCTCTTAATCATGGAATTATCATATTTTCCCATTGATTTTAGAGAAAGTTTTGCAGGTTATATCAATCTGGGTTGGAGGCTGTTTCCTTTTGGAGGCTGAAATACTTCTTCCAAGTTCTCCTTGACTTAAGGGTTTGAATTCAGAAATCTGCTGTGATTCTGATGGGTTTTCCTTTCTAAGTGATATGTTTCTTTTCTTTTCTCTAACAGCTGTTT
>NW_022974184.1:0-766 GCF_012274545.1 Fukomys damarensis
TTTTTTTAAATTCCAAAGTCAAGGTACTACCAGTGCGAGGCTGACTGTACTTTAGTTTAGCCCTAAACATTTAGCCCAAGTTCATCGAATTCATTAAATATCATGCTACTATCACACATATTTGTGGATAAGGCATACTGTTTCATCTAGAGCCCAGGGGTAAACCAACTACACTTTAAAAATGGAATTATGTGGTAGCTATATCTAGGAGTCGAGAAGTCCCAAGCTCAAAGAGGCTGCTCTAGGTGGAACCTGTCTCTGTATGTGAGAGCTTCCATTCACTGCATCATTAGTCTTTGAGACTTGAGAGCGGTGGATTAAGTAATGGTCAACTTGGAATGCCGAGCTGAACTGAATCGGCATGGTTTGGACATGGAAGGCTCACCTGAGTATTGTTGCCAATGTCATAAAAAGAGAACTGGAGGGGAAGACTGGGGGCTGTTGATGTGTTATGAGAAGCTTGCTGTGGTTGGTTTTCCTGATGAAAACTTGGCTGTTCTTGTCAGAGGAGGAGCTCCGTGACTCACTGTCGCTGATAACAAATGCTGTTCTTATTAGAGGAGCTCTGACCATGGACATCACTTTCTAGGTACAGTATAGATCTCTCAGCCTGGTGGCAAAATCCTTCCCCACACTGGTGCAGGATTTCTGACTTCTACCACTAGCTTCTAGGTGCAGATACTCCATACAGACCAGCATGAGACATCGCCATGGGCTCTAGTCCACTGGATCGACTCATGGATGACATTGACTTGGACTTTAGGCC
>NW_022974185.1:0-266 GCF_012274545.1 Fukomys damarensis
TTTTCAATCATTCACTCTAGAAGCCTCTCTTCCTAGCCTTCAAAGCTGGGCAGGGTTCGGGCCAGAAAGCTGTGTCTTCCGCGGCTTTGCTTTGGGGAAGGGTGGGGGCTCTGGCTGGGGCAGAACAGCTCACCTCCTAGCGGGGGGGTGAGAGCAGAAAAGGGGAGACCAGGTGCCCTAGGCCCTTCCAGCCACGCCCACCTGCTAAGCTGGGCCCGTCCGGAAGTCAGAAGCACAGCGCTCGGCGCTTCCCAGCACCAGGGACT
>NW_022974186.1:0-247 GCF_012274545.1 Fukomys damarensis
CATTTGGTTCATCTATCTTCTGCACATAGAAAACCTGATGCAAGATGATGTTGAGTGCTAACTTGAAGTCACACATCTATGTGGTAGTAGTCTAACTGAAATCCAGCTCAGTGCTCCCTTATTTCACACACTTTCTCCCCACAACATCAGGGGTTGTGTGGAAGGAGTCTTGACTTAAGTCATGTAACTGTGTCTACGTCCCAGTTGTTGGCAAATGGTCAGGCTTTCCCTGAATTTATCTTCCCCA
>NW_022974187.1:0-230 GCF_012274545.1 Fukomys damarensis
TTTTTTTTTTCCCCAAAGGCCTACCAAGAAAGAGACAAACCGCTTTGTGTTAAGTTTACAACAGGGGAAGAAAGTATCTGAGAGTTGTCCTAGAAAAGGCTCTTCCCTACTTCTTTGTCCCTCGTTCATCTTTTCAAAGAGATCATCTGTGCTTGGTGAAAAAGACCTTAAAACGTAGAAGTGTTTGCGGAATTAATTTGCATAGTTCACCTCATGACAGAAGAGAAAGG
>NW_022974188.1:0-208 GCF_012274545.1 Fukomys damarensis
CTGTACAATGCCAACTCAACACAGTAAATTGGGATGACTTTTTCCAAGGTTGGCAGCACCGTTTAAGTTTCCCAAAATTCAATTTATATATATACATGTATATATATATTTATATTTATATAAAAAGTCTAATAATAGTATGTTGTGCATCGATAGCAGCAACAGCTTTTCCAGGTTCTGTAGTCATCTGAACAAAATTATAGACATT
>NW_022974189.1:0-200 GCF_012274545.1 Fukomys damarensis
TCAGTGTAAACATCACAAATCTCTTCATGTATCATCTGTTATTGTGTATATCAGGTATTGTGTCTCTATTTCACACCAAAATATAAGATTATTCTTTTTATTTTAAAAACTGTAAAGCAGTTTATCAAGTGAGTTAGTGATCAATAATATTTCATATAAAGAAAATTAATCACATTATAAATCAGAAAGACTTGTTATTT
>NW_022974190.1:0-352 GCF_012274545.1 Fukomys damarensis
TCTTTCTCTTTTTTGTCAATTCCCCTATCTTTTCCCAAATTCTAAACATACAAATCTGACATGATTTCTGAACTTCAATTTGCACTGAGAGACAATCAGTTGGATTTACAATAATTGCCATGTAGACAGACAAAGTTTGGAAGAGAAAGCATAATGATATTCTATACCCATCTAACTAAGCGAACAGAATCAATCCTCAAAGTAGACTCAATGGGGAACTACCTATGGGGCAAATTTGAAGGAACATGACAAGAATTTGTCTTCTAAAACACCTCCACAGCAGACAGTCTTATTTTAGGATAAATGATATTTACTGAACATAAGTGGAAAGTAAACAAAGATATTGGGCATA
>NW_022974191.1:0-275 GCF_012274545.1 Fukomys damarensis
GGTTCAGTTTTGACATTAGAACCCAAACGCACTTTGCAGAGGGCTTCTGCGGTTTAAGGTGCACTTTTCCTCGGGAAACACCTTCTCTAGCCGCTTCGACGTTTAAAGCGAAAGCTGTCAGTTTCATGAATATGAAGTACTCCACATAGAACGGTGCTGCCAATCTGTGAGATTACCAGTGAAGTCCACCTCCTATGTGGAGTACAACTGTGTTCCTTTTTGTTTGGAGGTGTCTGCCTGGCAGAGATTGAAACACTGTTGTGAGGCACTTTTAG
>NW_022974192.1:0-1314 GCF_012274545.1 Fukomys damarensis
TAGAAAATATTTACCTTGTAACTTGAACTGAAGTGGGAAGGGCACACTGTTTCTTCTGAAATGCTGAAACAATCTAATCTCTAATGGTTTTGCAATTCTGCTCCCTTGTATACACGAGGTCATTGCATCGTAAGCTTGTCATCTTAAATGTGGGTCACCCTTTCCCACTGGAAGCCTGGCGCCTGCCGATCACAGTCCTGGGTCAGCCCACTCCTCCGCACTCCCTATCACCGGGGGGAAAGGGAGCCCATGTCCTGACTTTGCCCTGTATATAGAACAGAAGTGGCACGCGGGCCTGACAGATGGGCCTTATGTTAGTTCGGCCTTAAGGGAAGGTCTTCAGCTCTAGGTTTGTGTGTGAACTGAAAGAGCGAGGAGGGAGTTATTTCATGGACCCTTCTACTTTGCTAAGCGATTTTGTTTATCAACCGTGAATTTACTTAGAATCAGCAAAGGCAAATGATTTTCTTATACTTGCTAAATAAAAACATCTCAATAATTGCAAATCTCTAAGTAAATGAGGTCTTACAGTTATTCAGAGTGATTCCCCCCCCGTAGTCTTGAATCATTTATTATTAAGTTTTAATATTTTATAATTGCATACAAAGAAAGAGGCAATATACTGCCGGTCTAAATGTATTCATAGTTTGCCAAGCTGACAATGAGATCTTTAAAGCAAAGAATTTGGGTTCTATTCATCTCGACTGATAACAAATGTTTAACAGGTCGTTGTGATCTCTGAACTGTGCAAGTCATTCATTCATATCGCAAACACTCATTATGCACCATGTTTCAGGCATTTGCTAGAGAAATAACAAAAAAGGACACAATCCTTTCTCCTATGTATTTCGTATCTTATGACAATATAAACAAGCATGTAGATAATTATCATAGAGTTCTATAAAGGAGTGTAATGGTTTCTAGGATAAGATTAAGAGTAAGATGTCATGGAAGGATAACCAGACTATTGAATGTTTGCAGTCAGGAAACTTCAGAGAAAGTAATATCTGAGCTCTGAACTGAAGAAAAATAGCAATTAAGAGGTCAAGATCAAAAATAGAAGAGGAAATAAAGGGGCAAGTGTTTCAGTGAGAGATCCAAACATGAACAAGACCTTACCGGTCAGAGACAACAGGATATGAGTCTGAAGGTGGGGTGGCAGGAGAAGAGGAGGGGAGGGTAGAATTGTTAAATACTGAAAAGCAGTGCTCATCCTTTCAGGGATTTGGGTTTTGGGTTTTTATGCTGAGAGTCGTGGTAGACTTTTAAGTAGAAGGCAGACAAAACAAACAAACAAATAAACAACAACAAAAA
>NW_022974193.1:0-223 GCF_012274545.1 Fukomys damarensis
CCAACCAATGGTGCTGTGACAACTGGATGTAAACATGTGAAACAATAAATAGCTCACCCCCCCCACACAAATGAACTCACAGTGGATAATAGACAGATGTATAAGATGCCATAACACTTAGATTAAATAAAGCCTTCTTGCTATCCCCAAATTATGGCTAAAAAAAAGAAAAATAGGCAGATTTAGGAGTTTAGAAAAGAGTTTAGAAAAATTTAAAGAACCA
>NW_022974194.1:0-213 GCF_012274545.1 Fukomys damarensis
TAGAAGGATTCCTGTACTAGTCATAAGGAAGTCCTTTATCCTAAATGCTAATGATGCTAAATCCTCTACCTCTGGAAAGAAAGGGAATGGGAGTGTTTAATGACTATTGGTTCTTTGCTGTGTGAATCTTAGCAACATCATTTGGTCTGCATTACATGTTCAATGTAAATTAGTGTTCTTGTTTGTAGGGCAGATGCAAGAAACACACTCAGG
>NW_022974195.1:0-206 GCF_012274545.1 Fukomys damarensis
GCATTTGATTTGGCCTTAGGGTTCCAAATAGGTTGGATTTCCAAGTACCGCTGTATGGGAACTAGGGAGTAAGGCTTAGGGTAAGGATTAGGGTTAGGTATGGTTTCTGAGACATGGATGGAATTAAATTACATGATAATTTTAGTGTTAGATTGCACGTTAAGCAGGATTTTTATGTAGGTGAGGTAGAGTGTGGGATTCCATGT
>NW_022974196.1:0-1155 GCF_012274545.1 Fukomys damarensis
ACTAGGAATTCCTGTTGTCAGGAACATGCCCCATGCATTACGGGGTTTACAGAAATAGTTCCATAGTTCCCAAGTACTGCTCTCCTGGATAAACAGAAAAGTCACAATCTCTCTCTCACGTGTACACATGTACACAGCTTTTTACAGATATCCCAGAGGCACTGTTGAGGAAAAAAATGTGTAATGAAGAATCAATTTAATTTCTTTCTCTTTTTTGGTACCAGAGATCAAACTTGGGTCCTTGTGCTTACAAGGCAGGCAGTAGAATCACTGAGCTGAATCCCCGGCCCTAATTTCTTGATCAAAATTCTAACCAGCAACATTAGCTCCTGTTGTCCCATTTTTAAGTTTTTTAAAAAAATTGTCTTCTCTGCCTTCCAGACATTTCTGTGTAAATTTTATTAGACATTATGAAAATATTCAATGTTAACTTTCAATTTTCTTTTGACTCTGATATTTCTATTAAGTATCCTTGGGCTTCTATGGGACAATGTACAGCTAGATAAAATGTGAGGATGCAGGTATTATATGCTAATGACTCCTCATTGATTTTACTTCTTGATAATTATATCTATCACTATACTCATTATTTATTACAGAGGCGCATGAAAGCTTGCTTTTATGTACTTGCTGATTCATGAGAGAATTACATGCAATTACCTACAGCATTCCAGGATTTCTCTACAGTCAAACATTAATTCATTAGATCAAATTCAGCTAAGCTGTATCATTCTAATCCCATTATGTTTCTGTTGTTGGTAATTTGTTACAAACAAAGGTAAAACTCTGGTGTCAGAATGAAAAGGTCACTAAATTCCTTTCCGAGAATATATAGCATACTATTGTAATTAATGATAAATTCTCTCAATTTAATCAAGCGGAAGCAGAAAATATAGTTGTCTGGCAAACTTTGCACTAGGCAGCAAGCTCAAATATCAACAGATTTGGTTCAAATATCCAACTGGCAACCAAAAGTAGCAAGGTGACACCCACACGTCCAGTGTGTCACACCATCTTCATGTTTCTGGCAGCAGGCAGATGAAGAGCATCAGTTGCCAAGGACCTACAAACACATCCTCCAAATTTAGTGAGGAGGGAGCAGCACTTCTTACTTCTCTTCACGTTCATGACGGGTAGCATCAACTGTAGTCCCAC
>NW_022974197.1:0-256 GCF_012274545.1 Fukomys damarensis
CTCACATGGAATACCTGCTTTGACCACCTTCCGGCCGGGGTGGTTGACAGGCTCCTCCTGAGCACTAGCTATTATAAGGAAGGGGGAGATGTCACGCGCCATTATTTCCGGGTTCTTCATGCCCTGCATGAAGTCCGGATGTGAGTCCGCCAGTGACGGTGGTTCACGCCTGCGCAGGAGAGGCGCTTGGTTTGTCAGAATGATGCAGGCCGGCATTGACCAATAGAAATGGGCCACGTCACCCGGGTAACTATAA
>NW_022974198.1:0-7684 GCF_012274545.1 Fukomys damarensis
CTTTAATTAAAATAGGTAATATATGAAAGGCACATAATATTTTTGTTTGTATTGGAGTATAATATGTAATAGTATTTATATATCATAATTTAGTGTAATTTATATTTGAATCATTTAAAGATATCTAAATTTGATTAGGTAAATTGAATAATGAATGTCACATTTGTGGATTTTTTTGTATAAGTGTTTTTTGAGTAGTTTTTTTTTGTAGTAGAGTATATAGATTTTGTAGAGAATATTTAGTTTAATTAAATAAGGTAGAAATATTGGTGTCAAAGTGATATTGTTTTATGATGGTGGAATTAAATATGTGTAGTATTTGTTTTTGGTAATTTAAGGTGTGTGTATGAGGTAGAATTGTGGTAGGTAGTTATTGAGTATTTATTGTTATGGTTTTTTTTATATTTTTTTTAGTGTTTTTTAGTCTATGAGTTAATATTTTTAAATCTATGGAATTGGTTATATTAAAGTTTGATTTTATATTTTTTAGTAGTGTGTCATATTAAGTGTGTTTTTTATGTGTATAGGAAGGTATGGAGGGAAATGTTAAATTAAAATGTAGTAAATTTTTAGGGGTTAAGATAGATGTATTGGTATATGTTTTAGGGAGGTGTATGATTTGAGAAGAAGTATTTTTTATAGTATTGGAAGTTTTAATAATAATCTAAATGAGATTATTTTATATGGTCTTATTGATAATTGTAGTAGAATTTTTGTATTAAATAAATTGAGAATTATGAATTTGTAAAAAATCATTATTATTTCACCCCGTTGCATTGTAATGAGATATAGTATCTAATAATTTTATTTTATAATTAGTAGGAAATGAAGTATTTATAGAATAGTAAGTAAAATTTATCAAGGATGTTATGGTAATATTAATATTTGAAGTCTCAAATAATATATATTTATATTTAATTTTTTTAAATTTTTTTGTGAGGATATTATTTGAACTGGTAGTAATGTTTATGAAGTGGCATGGTTTATATGTAGGATAAGAAAAGTTTTTTTGTTGTTTTTTTATTGTGGTATTTTTCCAATTTTAAGGCCATTGTAGGGTAATATTTTGGTTCAAAAGAGTTATTGGGATATCTGGAGTCTAAGAATTTGTTGGAGTGATTAGAAGAAAGAGTTGATAATATATCCATAAGTAGAATTTTATGTTTTTGGTTGGGAAATTTTGTTAATGAGAGGATAGTGATGTGTTAGTCGACTTGGGATTTAGATGGGATTTGAACGTTTTTGTGGAAAAATATAAATAGCTCCCCTGGATCTGTGTAATATAGGATTTGGTTTATGTCATTGGTCTGTTAAAACATCTTTTTATATAATGGTTTTAGTATTTGTAATAGTTTTGGAGGCGTGCCTATTGGTAGCAGAGTTTTTAGTCTCATCTAGTATTAAGAAATTTAGGGTAAACATTATTAGAGATAAAGAAGCCCCAGGCTTTAATGTTGGAATTAGGGTATTCTTTTGTTTTTGAAGATAATTTTTAAGGGTGTCATTAGTACGTTTCACAATTTTTTGTGTTTGTGGATTATATGTTAATTTTGTAATATGATTAATTTGTATCATAGTGTAGAATTTTTTAAATGAATTTGAGGTATAGGCAGGTCCATTGTCTGTTTTTATGGTGGTCGGCTTTTCCCAAGCAGATCAAGTAGTAAGACAGTGAGTGATCACATGATTTATCTTTTTTTTTGTATGGGTTGATGTAAAAATAATATCTGAATGAGTATTTATAGAAATGTGTATATATTTTAATGTGTCAAAATTGGAAACATGAGTAATATTTATTTGTTATAAATGAAGATGTGTTAAATCTCGTGGATTTATATTTATATGAGGTATAGTATGGTAAGGAGTATAGGTTTTATATTGTGATGTAATTTGTTTGGTTTGATTGTGTGTAATTGGAAAATGTCGGCGCAATGTGGTTGATGGAATATGATATAGGGAATGAAATTGTTTTGTTTGTTCTTTAAAGGAGAGTAGGACGTGTTTAGTAGCCATGTCTGTTAATTTATTATTTTTTGTCATAGGCCCAGGAAGTAAAGAATGTGTTTGTAAATGTTGAATAAAGAAAGGAGCGGAATGCACCATGATAATAGATCTTATCTGTTTAAAAAGAGTTTTTATTGGATTATTTGAAGAAATATTTTTTGTGGTTTTCAATTTATTAATTGTATTGATTATATAGTAAGAATTATTGAATATATTTAAAGGTTTTTGATATTTTTGTAACATATGAGTAATTATGGCACATTCTATTTGTTGAGGTGATTTAAATTTATAGGTCTTTTGAAAAGATTTTTCATTTATTATATAGGCACCAATATTGGTATTTGACCCATCCGTGTAGATTGTTAAAGTATGTGGTATGGGTTGTGATATGGTTTTTTTTGGAAAAATGAGATGTTTATATAATGTAAATTGTAAAAGTGGATGTTGTGGGTAATGATTATTAAATTTTCCATCATAAGTATATCTTAAAATGGCCCAAGAATCCATATAAGAATAAAGTATCTTAAGTTGCTCCTGGGTATAAGGTAATATGATCTTTTTTGGATAATTTCCAAAATGTATTGTTGTTGTTTGTAATCCTTTTATTATGATTTGAGCAATGGCTTTAGGATAATAAGATATTATCTTATTTGATGATGTATTTTGATGTATCTAAAGTAAAGGTTTATTTTGTCATAGAATTGTTGTGGGATATTGATCAGTGGAGATAATATATAAACTAAACCTTTTATTTGGATTAATTTTTATTAATTGAGTTCCTGTAATTGTATTTTTTATCTTTTTTAGGGTTTCTCGTGTTGAATCTGTTAATTTCCTATGAGAGGTTATATTTGAGTCCCCTTCCAAAATATTAAAAAGAGGTTGTAATTCTTTTGTGGATAATTTTAAAAATGGGTGAATTCAATTTATATCTCTCAATAATTTTTGAAAATCATTTAAGGTGGATAATTGAGTTGTTTTAATTGTGATTTTTTGTGGCTTAATGTTATGAGGGAATATTTTTGACCCCAAGAATGAAATTGAATCTCCCATTTGTATTTTAGATGGAGATATGAATAAATTTTTATGTTTTAAAGTTCTTTTTAAATTTGAATAAGTTTGTTGTATTTGTTCCTGGGAATCTCCACACAGTAGAATATTATCTATATAATGATAAATTTTTAATTTTTCATATTTGTCTCTAATTGGTTGAATGGTATTAGTTATATATAATTGGTATAATGTTGGATTATTGGCCATACCCTGTGGCAACACTTTTCATTGATATTTAGTATCTGGTTTTGTATGATTAATGGTAGGTAATGTAAATGTAAAGTGTGGTCTATCTTTAATATTTAAAGGTATGGAGAAAAAATAATTTGTGATATCTATTATAATAATAAACCAATCCTTTGGTAATGTTGATAATAAAGGAAGTCCTCTTTGTAAACCTCTCATTATCTGTATTTGTCTATTAATAGTTTTCAAGTCCTGTAATAATTTTTATTTTTTTGATTTTTTTTATTATAAAAATTGGTGTATTTTAAGATGAAATAGATTTTTTTAAATGATCTAAACGCATTTGTTTAGTGACTAGATCATGAGCGGTTTTCAATTTTTTAGAGATAAGAGGTCATTGAGGAACCCAAATCGGTTTCTCTGATAGCCAGTGTGGTGGTATAGTTTTTATGATATAAAGATTTTTAATCTAAATATTGGCCCATATCTAGGCAAGTTTTGATTAGTCTAAACCAATTATTGGGCGTCATGGTTAGATTATTTAAGTGTTCCAAGTTCATATGTAGGATAAGAAAAGTTTTTTTGTTGTTTTTTTATTGTGGTATTTTTTTAATTTCAAGGTCATTGTAGGGTAATATTTTGGTTTAAAAGAGTTATTGGGATATTTGGAGTTTAAGAATTTGTTGGAGTGATTAGAAGAAAGAGTTGATAATATATTTATAAGTAGAATTTTATTTTTTTGGTTGGGAAACTTTGTCAATGAGAGGATAGTGATGTGTTAGTTGATTTGGGATCTAGATGGGATTTGAATGTTTTTGTGGAAAAATATAAATAGTTTTTTTGGATTTGTGTAATATAGGATTTGGTCCATGTCATTGGCCTGTTAAAATATCTTTTTATATAATGGTTTTAGTATTTGTAATAGTTTTGGAGGCGTGCCTGTCGGCAGTAGAGTTTTTAGTTTTATTTAGTATTAAGAAATTTAGGGTAAATATTATTAGAGATAAAGAAGCCCCAGGCTTTAATGTTGGAATTAGGGTATTTTTTTGTTTTTGAAGATAATTTTTAAGGGTGTCATTAGTATGTTTTATAATTTTTTGTGTTTGTGGATTATATGTTAATCTTGTAATATGATTAATTTGTATTATAGTGTAGAATTTTTTAAATGAATTTGAAGTATAGGTAGGTCCATTGTCTGTTTTTATGGTGGTTGGCTTTTTCTAAGTAGACCAAGTAGTAAGATAGTGAGTGATTATATGATTTATCTTTTTTTTTGTATGGGTTGATGTAAAAATAATATTTGAATGAGTATCTATAGAAACGTGTATATATTTTAATGTGTTAAAATTGGAAATATGAGTAATATTTATTTGTTATAAATGAAGAGGTGTTAAACCTCGTGGATTTATATCTATATGAGGTATAGTATGGTAAGGAGTATAGGTTTTATATTGTGATGTAATTTGTTTGGTTTGATTGTGTGTAATTGGAAAATGTTGGCGTAATGTGGTTGATGGAACATGATATAGGGAATGAAATTGTTTTGTTTGTTTTTTAAAGGAGAGTAGGATGTGTTTAGTAGCCATGTTTGTTAATTTATTATTTTTTGTCATAGGCCCAGGAAGTAAAGAATGTGTTTGTAAATGTTGAATAAAGAAAGGAGTGGAATGTACCATGATAATAGATTTTATCCGCTCAAAAAGAGTCTTTATTGGATTATTTGAAGAAATATTTTTTGTGGTTTTTAATTTATTAATTGTATTGATTATATAGTAAGAATCATTGAATATATTTAAAGGTTTTTGATATTTTTGTAATATATGAGTAACTATGGCATATTTTATTTGTTGAGGTGATTTAAACTCATAGGTCCTCTGAAAAGATTTTTTATTTATTATATAGGTATCAATATTGGTATTTGATTCATCTGTGTAGATTGTTAAAGTATGTGGTATGGGTTGTGATATGGTTTTTTTTGGAAAAATGAGATGTTTATATAATGTAAATTGTAAAAGTGGATGTTGTGGGTAATGATTATTAAATTTTTTATTATAAGTATATCTTAAAATGGTCCAAGAATTTATATAAGAATAAAGTATCTTAAGTTGTTTTTGGGTATAAGGTAATATGATTTTTTTTGGATAATTTTTAAAATGTATTGTTGTTGTTTGTAATCCTTTTATTATGATTTGAGTAATGGTTTTAGGATAATAAGATAACATCTTATTTGATGATGTATTTTGATGTATTTAAAGTAAAGGTCTATCTTGTCATAGAATTGTTGTGGGATATTGATTAGTGGAGATAATATATAAATTAAACTTTTTATTTGGATTAATCTTTATTAATTGAGTTCTTGTAATTGTATCTTTTATTTTTTTTAGGGCTTTTTGTGTTGAATTTGTTAATTTCTTATGAGAGGTTACATTTGAGTCCCCTTCCAAAATATTAAAAAGAGGTTGTAATTTTTTT
The DNA here is from genome assembly GCF_012274545.1 of Fukomys damarensis. Taxonomy (NCBI): domain Eukaryota; kingdom Metazoa; phylum Chordata; class Mammalia; order Rodentia; family Bathyergidae; genus Fukomys; species Fukomys damarensis. The sequence continues at coordinate 5,716 of NW_022974198.1, forward strand.
GTGGATAACTTTAAAAATGGATGAATTTAATTTATATTTCTCAATAATTTTTGAAAATCATTTAAGGTGGATAATTGAGTTGTTTTAATTGTGATCTTTTGTGGTTTAATGTTGTGAGGGAATATTTTTGATCCCAAGAATGAAATTGAATTTTCCATTTGTATTTTAGATGGAGATATGAATAAATTTTTATGTCTTAAAGTTCTTTTTAAATCTGAATAAGTTTGTTGTATTTGTTTCTGGGAATTTTCACACAGTAGAATATTATCCATATAATGATAAATTTTTAATTTTTCATATTTGTCTCTAATTGGTTGAATGGCATTAGTTATATATAATTGGTATAATGTTGGATTATTGGCCATATCTTGTGGCAACATTTTTTATTGATATCTAGTATCTGGTTTTGTATGATTAATGGTAGGTAATGTAAATGTAAAGTGTGGTTTATTTTTAACATTTAAAGGTATGGAGAAAAAATAATTTGTGATATTTATTATAATAATAAATTAATCCTTTGGTAATGTTGATAATAAAGGAAGTCTTTTTTGTAAATCTCCCATTATTTGTATTTGTTTATTAATAGTTCTTAAGTTTTGTAATAATTTTTATTTTTTTGATTTTTTTTTTATTATAAAAATTGGTGTATTTTAAGGTGAAATAGATTTTTTTAAATGACCTAAATGCATTTGTTTAGTGATTAGATCATGAGCGGCTTTCAATTTTTTAGAGATAAGAGGCCATTGAGGAACCCATATCGGCTTCTTTGATAGCCAGTGTGGTGGTATAGCCTTTATGATATAAAGATTTTCAATTTAAATATTGGCCCATACCTAGGTAAGTCTTGATTAGTCTAAACCAATCACTGGGCGTCATGGTTAGATTATTTAAGCGTTCTATTAAGATTTGTGTGTAAGTAGTATTAATTTTATAGGTTTTTATTGTCTCTATTAAAGTTTTAATATGTTTAAGAGATATTGGTTCATGATATCTCTGTTGATTGGCATCTTTAAAAATAGGAAATGTTGAAATAAGGGTGTAATGGGTTTTTCTTGTTATAAAGGAATTATCACCAGATGGTGATATAGTTTTAGTGAGGTATGGTGGGGCTTCCCTGAACCCTAATTTTTTATTTAGTGAGGGATAATATCTTTCCTCTTTCCTTTTGTCTCCCCTTTCTTCTTTTTTTTCTTTCTTGGCTGAGGATGATGAAGTAGAAGAATTTAAACTTAAAGTTTGTATTTGAGTTTTTATTTTTATATCTTTATATGATTTTTTAAACCTGGCCAGGGAGGGATATAATCTTTTTTCCCCCCCTGGGCTTCCGGACCCCTGGTTGTGAGTATTTGGAGTTTTTTTATTTTGCCCCTGTCTACTGGGTAACTTGTTTTTTTTTTTATTCTGCTTTGGTTCTGATAAGTTATTTTGGTGTTGTTTGAGGGCCAGTTGTCCATCTCTTAACATATCTGAATATTTTTTATCTTTAAAACATGTATCAATAATTTTCCATAAAGAATAAATTTCTGGCCTTAACTTCTTCTTCGTTCTTAGAATCTTTAATTGGGCTCCCAATTCCTTCCAAGTCTCTTTAGTTATCTTTTTTGATGTTTTAAACTAAGGTGTTGCCGCCTGGATGTCATTTAGAAATTGTTGTTGAAAAGAATCTGAGAGGGATAGCCCCTGGATCTTTAATAATTTCTTTAGGATTTTTAAAAAAGGAGAGGATTGTATTGTCCCCATTCTCTAGGATAACTTATCTTCCTTATGTAGGTCGCCTCAGTTCTGAATCTTTTTGTTTAGCATAGGGACCTTCTCCGATGTCTGGATTTGTTGTCTTGAGATTATTTCCAGCGTCCCGGGTTTCGGCACCAGTTGTCGCGAGCCGCTCGCCAGCAAGAAAGTATGCAACATTCAGGATCCTTTTGAAGCTTCTTTATTATCTTGGGAGAAGGTCTAAAGCTTTTATAAA
>NW_022974199.1:0-319 GCF_012274545.1 Fukomys damarensis
TTTACTAAATTTGTAGAATTTTGTTTCTGTCACTCATATGCCATAAAATGATGGTATCAAATCTAGCCCAGTTGCTTGGCTATTTGACTGGAAGGCAGTGTCATAATGGTACATCTGCAGGATTCGGATTGGGCTTGATTAGAAATCCTACAGAGATCTGCTCACCTCTTGAAGAGTACGCTGTGTCCCTCAGCAGAACTGCTGGCCAGAGTTAACAGGAAAACTTTCTTATAAATCAATTGGAATAATAAATAAGCGGGGTGCTGCTTGCAGGTAAATTAAAGCAATATATTCTGTTGGCCCAAGAACATCAGGGAGG
>NW_022974200.1:0-240 GCF_012274545.1 Fukomys damarensis
GCTTAAGAAATGTCCACGAGATTCCTTCCTGCCAAACTCTCTTCACTCAGTCACTACTCGTGCCTTTGTGTGGAGCTGACTGGAGAGGAAGATTCAAACTATTTGGTTTACATCTAGCTCTACATGAACACGTGGAAATGCTTGAAAATAGAAAGCTGTGACGTTAAAGGCCAAAACAAGAATGTCTGTAAAACATATGGGGTTTAAAGAAAAATCTCAGTTAGCATAGCTTTGACTAGT
>NW_022974201.1:0-203 GCF_012274545.1 Fukomys damarensis
AGAGAGGAATATAACCAGGGCAGCCTGGAATCCCTGGCAGCCAGGAGTCCGGGAGCAGAGAAACGGGGATGGGGAAGGATGTGGTCAGGAAGGCAAGAGGAAAATATGAAGGGAGAGGAATCTGGAGTGTGTGTCGCTGCGCATGCAGAGTGGATGTCAGAATGCCTGTGGGATGAGATCTCCAGCTTCACAGAGCCACTAGG
>NW_022974202.1:0-225 GCF_012274545.1 Fukomys damarensis
CATGTAATGGAACAAATACTTCGGAAAGTGCCCAGGACATTTCCAAACAGTTCTCCCCAGTCTATCCTTCCTTCGATGGATGAAGAGAATGGTAACTCCTGCTACCAACTGCGTGTGACAAATGCACGGAGTGCTGCCCCCACAGAAGCTGACAGAGCCTCATGTCTAAAGTCTTTAGTGAAACTTCATGGTTAGCAGCCCATATGTCTGACTTCAATCTCCATC
>NW_022974203.1:0-479 GCF_012274545.1 Fukomys damarensis
CCCTCAAAACATCAATAGAAAAAGAAAACTCAGAATTCACCATGTTACTCTGAAAGTTTTAATGTTCCCAGCTGGTTTATTTAAATTAAATTAAATTTGTTTAAATTAAAAATGTTTACATTTTTAAGTTTTCTTATGTTTGTTTCACATGTAATGTCCAGGATTTTTAGTTTTACTCTATTTAGTGAGGCTAATAGGGAAATATACATTTATTTCACCTTCCCAAAGTTGGAATTTCCTTTGTCCCAAGAATCTTTTGAATTCCTCTCCTGTCCATAGTAGGTTGGGACTTGGGCTCAGTCATTTCCATGTTCTTACTATTTAGATCTGTGGCTTGTTGGTGACATGGCCAACAGAACCCTGTTTAAAAGTGAAGGTTTTATTTTCCTAGTTATTAGTAGTGATGCCAACAAATACTGCTCAGCCCTTCAGCTCTTCAGAATGGAGAAGCTTCGGGTATCTGTTTTGCCCAATGTGAT
>NW_022974204.1:0-311 GCF_012274545.1 Fukomys damarensis
GCTGACTGAGGGTCCAGATTGGCCCAGTGGCAAGGATGGGAGGCAGCTTGCAAGGACTGGCTGCGGGCCTGGAATCCAGTGGTTTATTTTCTCTCCCTGGTTTCTTAGCTCTGCAGTCATTAGCCTGAGTGATTTTTCCACCCTCAGGAAAAGATTGTCTCTCTCTCTATTGGCCCCAAGTCATGTGAGTCTCTGCCTTTCAAACATTAGGCGTGAAAGATAATATCAAAGTTATCCCGGTTTGAATGTTAATACATGGGAAAAACTAAGTGCCAGATGGTCAAGCATATATTTTTTAGCATAAAAGCTAC
>NW_022974205.1:0-219 GCF_012274545.1 Fukomys damarensis
ATAAGGATGGATATATCATTCAAATTACAACTATGATAAGTCCTTTTTTAAAAATTCAGAGATACTGTGCCAATTTTATTCAATATCTGACCAACTAAAAATTAACTAAAAGTAGTAGTCTGCTTCTGACCACTGTGTGTTTCAAACATTAAAACGGGGTTGAAAACATCTGACATAGACATAGGGAGTAGATCTCAGCAGACTGGAGCCAATAGAATC
>NW_022974206.1:0-335 GCF_012274545.1 Fukomys damarensis
CTGCTCCCAGTGTAGCCTCAGACATCATTACCTGCTCCAGGAAACAGTGTGAGATGATATACGCAGAATACAGCTAGCGGGGAAGCTGAGCCAAGCCACGACATGGGGTGGTGGGGTGGGGCTCTGTCACCTAATCACCATGGACTTCCCACATGGTTGATCTGGGTCTGTGGCCCCCCCAGGATCAGATAGAGCTGGTACTGCATGACCCAAAGTGCACATCTTACTCCACATTGATAGTATGGACCATGGCCACCAGCATAAGTCACGTCCCCTGGTATCCCAGATCTCACCATAATTATGACAGCGCTCTGTCCTGCATGCTGTTCCAGGTG
>NW_022974207.1:0-285 GCF_012274545.1 Fukomys damarensis
ATATATATATATACACATCAAATATTAGTGCACCCAACTATATAAAATGAATATTAATGAACATGAAAAATCAAATAAGCACCAATGTAATAGTAATGGAGGGCCTCAATACCCTACTGTCGTAAACAGATAGATCAACAAGGCCAAAAAATTATAATTAAACTAAAATCTCGAGTCAATGGACTTAACAAATGCTTACAGAACATTCCACCTCACTGAATCAGAATACACATTCTTTTCAACTGCACACAATTGGTTCTCCAAAATAGACCGCATACTTGTTCA
>NW_022974208.1:0-203 GCF_012274545.1 Fukomys damarensis
TTTCTGTAAATCAACATTTTATGTAAAATAAACACATTTTCAAGTGTTCTTTAATTTAAAAATTGATAACATGATACATTTTATGCTTTTACCCATAATAGAAAGTAAATTACAATATAAACAAAATAAATATATAATGGTATATATTTAAATTCTTAGTAAATTATAAGGGAGGTATTAATAATTTTGGCTGTTTTGTTAAT
>NW_022974209.1:0-216 GCF_012274545.1 Fukomys damarensis
TACGCCCCTCCTCCTGGGTCTCTCTGAGGTGAGTGGCTGTCCAGGGACACTCTCCAGCTTCTCCGGACGGCAGCCAGGCCCTGGCCCTCCTGGCCCAGGGGCTCTGACCAGGTCCGTGCTGTCTGTCCAAGGTAGCCGTTTGCCTCTCCCCTTCCATGGCCCAGTGCTGTGCTGAGTGCACAGTAGGCACCCAGAGGGTGCCCAGCAGCTGCACCA
>NW_022974210.1:0-210 GCF_012274545.1 Fukomys damarensis
GGCATGTCCTAAGGCCTTTCTCCCTTCAGCCCGTCATGCTCCGTCACCTACCGTCGGCCCATCGAATTAGGAAGCCAGCTACGGTGACCCACTGGTGACAGAGACTTGTGATCCCACCTCTGAGCGCTGGGGACCCCGCCTCAGCATAGGAGCCTCTGGGGCACTCAGGTCCAAGCCATGCCACCTTCCCTTCCCTCATTGGTCTGCACC
>NW_022974211.1:0-250 GCF_012274545.1 Fukomys damarensis
AAATGAAAATATTAGAAAGCAAACATGACCATGGCGTCTGGACATATTCTCCTCCCCGAATGCATCTGTTCACACAGGACGTTTTTCACTTTCAAGTCTCTGGAAGTGATGACACACTTGTGCAACTGCACCAGAGCAAGTCCATCCTGCAATAGTACTCGCTGTGAGAAACTAGCATTTCTTTTTCTAACTGGAATAAAAGAGACAACATATAATTTAAAAGGCTGGTACAGGGCCTGGGACTTTAGCT
>NW_022974212.1:0-240 GCF_012274545.1 Fukomys damarensis
CTCCTTTCCGAATGCTCTTTCTCCATTTTGCCTTCTTCCCTCAAAATCCTAAGTCTGGAGCCGCCAGGGGGAACTACCTTGGAGGGAAAGTCGTTTTTTCGCAGACAGCGCTTTTTTGCGCCACCCGGGACGAATTACTAGAGTCACGTAGGTCTGGAATTACGGACTGCTGTGGCCCAGCAGTTTTCAAGGTCACCTGATGCTCCAAGGCCTCCGTCCCAGTCTGTCCATGCCTGCACA
>NW_022974213.1:0-495 GCF_012274545.1 Fukomys damarensis
AAGTCCACCTCTTTGGTGGAGCACAACTGTATTCCTTTTTGTTTGTAGGTTTCTGCCTGGCAGCGATTGAGACACTGTTGTGAGACTCTTTTAGCAGAGAAGCCCTTCAGTCCTAAGAGAGTGCCTAGCATCTCTGAGTGCACACAAGCCTCCAGAACTCTGTATACTTGGGGATAGGTTCAGTTTGATGTTATAAAAGAAACGTACTTCGCAAAGGTCTTCTGCGGTTTAAAGTGCCGTTTTCCATGGGAAACAGCTTGTCTCTCCACTTAGCCGTTTAAAGTGAAAGCGGTCAGTTTCTTGAATGTGCAGTACTCCACAGAGAAAGGTGCTGCAACTCTGTCAGTTTACCAGTGAAGTCCACCTCTCATGTGGAGCACAACTGTATTCCTTTTTGTTTGTAGGCCTCTGCCGGGCAGAGTTTGAAACACTGTTGTGAGCTACTTTTAGCAGAGAAGCTCTTCAGGCCTAAGAGAGTGCCTAGCAGCTCTGAGT
>NW_022974213.1:780-1116 GCF_012274545.1 Fukomys damarensis
TGTGAGGCACTTTTAGGAGGGAAGCCCTTCAGGCCTAAGAGAGTGCCTAGCAGCTCTGAGTGCACACAAGCCTCCAGAACTCTGTACACTTGGGGATAGGTTCAATTTGCCATTAGAACACAAACTCACTTTGCAGAGAGCTTCTGTGGTTTAAAGTGCAGTTTTCCCCGGGAAACAGCTGCTCTCGCCGCTTAGCAGTTTAAAGCAAAAGCGGTCCGTTTCATGAATGTGAAGTCCTCTACAGAGAAAGGTGCTGCAAACCTGTGAGTTTAGCAGTGAAGTCCACCTCTCATGTGGAGTACAGCTTTATTCCTTTTTGTTTGTTGGTCTCTTCCT
>NW_022974214.1:0-1157 GCF_012274545.1 Fukomys damarensis
TTTACAATGACTTTGTTTCCATTTCCTTTTCTTATATTTTTTCTATTCCCTTCTTTTCTTTCACCTACCCCTCTAACATCCCCTACTCCTTTAGATCTTTTCTTCTTATTTCACATTATCAATTATACGTTTTGATCCTTATTTACACTTTTAGATTTTCACACTGGAGAAACTATTCAGTATTTATAAATGCGTGTCCTGTTGATTTCACGTAAGAGTATCACCTTAATGTGCATCCATTTGGCAATAGATGTCTCTAGTTTCTCTGCTTTTATGGCTGAGCAGTACTCCATTGTATTAAAAAAAAACAGCAACAACAAAAAAACATCTTCTTTATCCAGTCTCCAGTTAATGGTCAATTGGGCTGTTTCCAAATTTTACCTATCACAAACTGTGCTGTTATAAACATGGGTGTGCACATACCACTGTGGTATGATTTATTTAATTATTTTGGGATAACACCCAGCAGGAGAATAGCTGGGTCAAATGGGGCTTTAGATCCTAGTTGCTTAAAGTATCTCCATGCTGATTTCCACAATGGTCGCAACAGTCTGCATTCCCACAAGCAATGAAGAACTGTCCCCTTTTCCCCCCAGCACTACCAGCATTTTTATTGGTTGATTTCATGATAGTAGCCATTTTTTCTATAGTGAGGTCAAATCTCAGTGTTGTTTCCATCTGCACTCTCAAATGACTAGTGATGTTGAATATTTTTCATATGTTTATTGGTTGTTTTTACTTCTTTCTCTGAGAAATATCTGTTCATGTCAGATGCCCATTTTTAACTGTCTTTATATTTGGGGAGTCTTATTTTTTAAAATCTTTATATATTCTAAATAGTAGCCCTTTGTCTGAGGAACATCTGATAAAAATTTTTTCCAACAATGTATGTTGTCTCAGTTCTGTGGTGGTTTCTCTTGCAGTGAAGAAGCTTTTTAATAAAATGAGAGCAAATCTTTGTGCTAATTCCCAAACTACTGAGGATTTGTTCATAGAGTCTTTTCCTACACCAATGTCTTTAAGAATTCTACCTAACTTAACTTCCAACAAGTTTAGTATATCTATTTTGATATTGAAGATCTAACTCACTTGGCTTTTAGTTTAGTGCATGGTGAAACATAAGGGTCTAGTTTTAATCTTTGGCAGGTTGAAATCCA
>NW_022974215.1:0-217 GCF_012274545.1 Fukomys damarensis
TTCCTCTCCTGAGGGCAGGACATATGGGCATGAGGATCACACACGACATTCTCTGCTCCTCCCCAGAGCCTAGGGCCCAGAACCACAAGTGTCTGCAAGCTGTGTGTCCTAGACAGAGGCTACAGTGTGGCATGGGCAGAGTCCAAGTGGAGGTTGTGGAGGTCCTGGATTTAACCTGGTGTCCATCTGGCAGGTCCTCAGTTGCAGGCTTGTCCCC
>NW_022974216.1:0-612 GCF_012274545.1 Fukomys damarensis
TAGAGGTTCCATTTGACCCAGCCATCCTTCTGCTGGGTACCTTTCCAAAAGAATTAAAAGAATTATACCACAGTGATATATGCGCACCTATGTCTATAGCGGCACAGTTTGTAATAGCTAAAACTTAGAAACAGACCATCTGCCCATCTGTTGGAAACTGGATAAAGAAGATGTGGTTTTTCCATAAAATGGAATACTACTCAGCCATAAAGAATGAGAAATTAGAGTCATTCATAGGAAAATGTATACATATTGAGGATATACTCCTAAGTGAAATAAATAAGTCACACACATGTAAATACCAAATAGTTTCTCTGATGTGAATAAACTATAATAGTACATAAGATCCTAATGATATAATGGACAATGTGAAATAGGAAGAAAGGGGCTAAAGGTGTAGGGAAAGTGGGAAGGGTAGAGGAAAGCTAATAACGGAAAAAAAAATATGAGAAAATGAAAAAATGGAAATGTGAAGTGTTTGTAATGGGGGAGGGGAGGAGGAGTGAAGGGATGTAGGGACAAGGGGAAAAACTGAGAAACAAGACCTGCCATATAAAGGCACAAGATCCCAATAATGAATGTAACTGTACTGTATACCTAAAATGTACCAAT
>NW_022974217.1:0-270 GCF_012274545.1 Fukomys damarensis
GATCAAGGATGGCATCTCTCAAAACTGTGCATTCACATGGCCATATTTATGAATCATGTCTCCTACATTTCCTATATTGTACAACAGGGCATATGTTTTTAAATCATCATGCCAAAAATTTGTGTATGACAATAGCAAGCAATATTTGAAAATAACCCTCTTCTTCCCCAGGCCAAATTCAATGTTCTCTCTTTGGCCATAATGAGCATAACATGTAGTTGGACAAATGTCATTAGAAAGAAGAGAAAGTATTGTATAGGATAAATATGT
>NW_022974218.1:0-213 GCF_012274545.1 Fukomys damarensis
GAACATATCACCAAGTATGCAGAGTTCTGGAGGCTTGTGTGCACAGAGCTACTAGGCACTCTGTTAGGCTTGAAGGGCTTTTCTGCTAGAAGAGCCTCACAAAAGTGTTTCAATCTCTGCCAGGCAGAGACCTACAAACAAATAGGAATACAGTTGGACTCCACATAAGCTGAGGACTTCACTGGTAAACCCCCAGGGTTGCAGCACCTTTCT
>NW_022974219.1:0-209 GCF_012274545.1 Fukomys damarensis
TCTGTGCAGAACCATTGCTCTGCCTCAAACCTCCGTAAGAGGGCAGAGTCACGGTCATCCAACCACCTGTGCTGGGCACAGGGTGTGGGCTGGGCTGTGCTTCCAACCAGGCCTCACGGATTGCAGCATCTTAGCAGAGTTGTGTATCCCAGATTCAATGGGTCACTTATTTGTAAGTGAAGATGGCATCTGTACAGTGAAGGCAGATC
>NW_022974220.1:0-211 GCF_012274545.1 Fukomys damarensis
CCACAGAGAAAGGTGCTGCAACTCTGTGAGTTTACCAGTGAAGTCCACCTCTTATGTGAAGTTAAAATGTATTCCTTTGTGTTTGTAAGTGTCTGCTTGGCAGAGAATGAAACACTGTTGTGAGGCACTTTTAGCACAGAAGCCCTACAGGCCTAATAGAGTGCCTAGCAGCTCTGAGTGCACACAAGCCTCCAGAATTCTGTATACTTGG
>NW_022974220.1:351-575 GCF_012274545.1 Fukomys damarensis
CTCCACAGAGAAAGGTGCTGCCAATCTGTGAGTTTACCATTGAAGTCCACCTCTTATGTGGAGTAGAACTGTATTCCTTTGTGTTTGTAGGTGTCTGCCTGGCAGGGATTGAAACATTGTTGTGAAGCAGTTTTAGCAGAGAAGCCCTTCAGGCAAAAGATAGTTTCCGTTTCCATAGTTGGCCATTCCTGTCATGTTGGACTATAAACACTAGATACAGATGA
>NW_022974221.1:0-1850 GCF_012274545.1 Fukomys damarensis
TGTGACTCACCAGGTGGCTTTCAGGGAAACACCTCTTCTTGAGACAGACACAGTTATGATTAGAACAAAGTGTATATGGGGGGTACTCGATAAGCTTGTTTGAAAGCTCCCCCTATGCCCTCAGAACATCACGTTTCCAGGACAAGCAATGGACCGGCACAGTCGCACTCCACCTGGTTACTACAGGCTCAAAAGTTGTTTGGGATTTCCATCTGGTCCAGACCATTTCCATTCCCAAGGTAGCAGTGTTCTGCAGGTGTGGGCCGGATTCTGAACTTAGGACAGGAGATGGAGGGTATACCTGGTGAGGCCAAGGGAGGGCAGGATCAGCACCATGAAGATCAAGAATATGTAGACCTTGGTCATCATGTTCCAGTTTTCCCCCGACCTGCAGGAAGCCAGAGGGGAGCACTCATCCACGGTCCCAAATGCTTCAGGTGCCTCCGTGGGGCCTGCCTTGCACCCAGTGCCCCAGCTAGAGTCCAGGGTCCTCCACTGGGAGACCTCGAGGCTCAGCACTCACTTGGTCCAGTGAGACTCCAGCAGCGTTGAGTAGTAGACTATGGTGGGGAGCAGGGCCGAGAAGGACCAGAGGAGGAGGGTTGGGAAGAACTGGCTGATGACTGGGTTCTGGAAGACAAGGCCCAGTGGAGAGAGTGGGAGGGTCTGTGGACCACAGGGCCGAGGCCATGGCCGATTGGCCCAGGGCTCCAGGGTAGGTTCTGGTCTTCCTCCAGACCAGTGTTGTGTGTGCACAGACCCCAAATCTGGACTGAGTAAACAACAGCACCTTAGAGTAGTATAGCTCTTTATACCAAAGAAAGCACTTTCATGTAGAATGAAACTCTACTTCTCAGAAGACCAGATTAGGGAAACCAATGGCTAACACCCAGGGTCAACTGAGCACTTCACCAGGCTCCTCTCCAGGCTGCTGGGCCAGCTGTAGCTCACCAGGATTCTGGGGTGGTTTATCCCAATCCCGTTTAAGCTGGTTCTAGTTGATACCGTCATCCTGTGATTTGGTTAACTCATTTTCACTGATTAAATGAATGTGACAACATATTCTCTTTGAAAACTAAATAGGGGCTGGGGAGTAGCTCTGTGGCAGGCAACTTGCGTGGCCTGCATATGATCCTAGGTTTGCTCTCAAGCACCGCAAAGCAAAACACAAAACACAGAAAACAAAAAGCTCGCATTCTACCACTGAGCTCCAACCCTAGCCTAAATTCCTGCTTGTATAAAACAGACAGAGGGGAACTCTAAGCAGCGGATCTCATCCCTACATCAAAAGACTGGGAGCCAGTCGTGGTGCTGCAAGACTGTAATCCCAGTGCTCTGTGAGGCAGGAGAAATGCAAGTTGGAGTCCAGCCTGCGGCATTTGGTGACTTAGGAAGACCCCATCTTGAGATGAAAAATAAAAGTGCTGGAGATGTAGCTCAGTGCAAAGGCCCTTGATTCCATCCCCAGTGCTGGAAAAAGAAAGAATTGGCAGAAGAATGCTGGCATTCTTGCTGTAAATAGAAACCTCACTGCTAATGCACACTTCAGTAGTTTTTACTGTGTATTGAGTCAGATAAGAGCAGCACCCATACCCTAGCTCCTCTGCCATTTCAACGACCCGAGGGATAACACATGGCAGGTATTCTCACTCCAGTTCTGGGATGGACTCAGGCTCAGAATTCATCAGCCAGAACCTGGGCCCTAGGGCCTCCACCCAGGGTGTCTTCCTGGAGGATCACTAACCAAGTACCAAGTGTAACTGGAAAAAAGGAACAGATTCAGGGAGGCATTGCAACAGGCTTACTAAGAGAAGCCGATGTCTCTTTGTACAGATGCTCATTTAAGGTGG
>NW_022974222.1:0-675 GCF_012274545.1 Fukomys damarensis
TTTACTACTCTTACATGGGTTCTTGGATGAGAATGTCCATTTTGCACACACCAGTATATTACTGAGTTTTTTAGTGAGGGCGGGAAAGCCATATGATCTACAGGTGAGTTATCCAGTGTTTTCAAATTAAATGCAGTAATGACTACCAATAGATTACTTTGAAATCTAATAAAATATGGAATCAGGCCAAATTTTCCCCTGTTTAAGAGAAAAATAGTAGGCATAGCTGTCAGTATCTCTGGTTGAATAAAAATTCAGATCCTGTTGAAGTCAGGCTGGACTCTGGCCTATCAGATTGCATGGCTGTGTCCCTGCTTGGGGTTTGTGAGCCCAGAAGTGGTGGCAGACTGTCCACTCACTATCCTCCTGTGTTTCTCTTTCATCCTTTGGAAGAGTAAGGAAATGCTGTTTCGGGCCGGGACTTTAGCTCAGTGGTTCTACCACCTGCCTTGCAAGCTCAGGGTCCTGAGTTTGATCCCCGGTACCCCCCCCAAAAAAAAGAAATGCTGTTTAATTTCAGTGTTCTAAAAAGATCTTTAAAACTCACTTACATGGTCTTTAATTTTCTTTTCTTTTACATTGACATTGGCACAGAAACCAGAAGTTACCCTCTTCCATTGTTCCCTTTCTCAAAAAAGAAAAAGATTTTAAGAAAAACTGTTCTTCCTACATGCT
>NW_022974223.1:0-207 GCF_012274545.1 Fukomys damarensis
ACAGCTATGTCTTCAAGAGTTCTACCTGTTCTGTCTTCCATCAGATTATGTGTTTTTGTTTCACTTTTGTTGTTGTTGTTGTTGGGGAACTATTGTTCTTTACTTTTTAAAAAATTATTAATGCGTGTCTGCAATAATGGTTACATTCACTGTAGGTAATTGCTACATGTACATACCACATTTAAATTATTTTTCCTCTTTCCTCCA
>NW_022974224.1:0-230 GCF_012274545.1 Fukomys damarensis
GTGTTAGTACACTTTCCACACAGCCAGATAACCTGCTGCAGAAAAGCCAGGTATTTCCACAGCTACTGGCATCACCTTTCATTTCAGTCTGGGTGTTGGACAGATGGCTAGACAGATAAGCAGATGAAGAAACAAACAGATGGGTGGACAGGCGGACAGGAGGTGTGATCAGTGTTACGGATACTGGAGTGCTGGATTGCTGAGGGCAACTTCTTTCTACTGAATACTAG
>NW_022974225.1:0-224 GCF_012274545.1 Fukomys damarensis
ATTGATGCAAAGAACCTTCATACATTCATATTGTCTACTTCCTGGAAACAAGCATCACCTGGAAAGAGGCATGACTATGAGTGACTCGGGTTTCTTTAGCTGAGGTGCTTTTCCAGGCAGGTTAAGGACTTTATCTTATAGTATCCTTTGCCCATGGATGAATAAGTAATTTATTCTAAGCAGAGGAGCTGTGTATCATAGTATTTACCACACAGGTAGACCAA
>NW_022974226.1:0-393 GCF_012274545.1 Fukomys damarensis
TTTTACTTGTGCTTAGAAAAGATAGGCAAAGGGAGAAGTTAGTTGGCTAGAAATAATACGATGACAATAGCTAAGAATCTCTCTGTACCTCCACATGAGAGCTAGTATCTTTTGCATTTTATAGATTAAGGCATTGAGGCTTGGAGAGCTTAAATTCATTGCCTAAAGTCACATGCCCTCTTAAGATGGCATCAGAACACCTTGTTTTAATTATTTTGTACATAGTCCAAGACTCGGTTTCCAGTTCCAACTAAGCCTCTTATAGAAATCACTGGGCTACAGTGGGGAAGAGCAGTGTGCTGAGTGTGAGGCTTTCGGGTTTTAAGTGCAGCAGTTGTTGCAGAGCCTCCTGCTTTGACATTGTTCTGCCTGGCAGTTTGAAGCCCTACCCTC
>NW_022974227.1:0-211 GCF_012274545.1 Fukomys damarensis
ACAAATGTTACAATAGTGTCAGTGACTGCTCACTCATGTCCACCTTGTGCATTGGGATCGACCAGGTGGACAGACTGGTAAACCTGGTGACATTCAGATGTAGAGATTCTCTCGAGATGTAATTATAAGGGTTCGTTCAGAAATTGGTGAGAATGGGCCAAAGATTACTGAAGATGACCAACATGGTTTAGTTAACTGTACAGTTTCCAAG
>NW_022974228.1:0-263 GCF_012274545.1 Fukomys damarensis
GCAGCATTACCATCAACAGGAAAGGGCCTCCACCAGTTCAGCATCCCATACGCTTGCTCCCACGACTACTGTCTGATCTTCTGAATCAGTCTGGGGCAGTGTAAAAATGTACGAATACCCAAGCCCTGCCCTGGGAATTCTAACTTAATGGAGAACTTTGAGTGTAAGTTTATTTTTAAGTTTCTACTGGTGATTCCTGCCTACAGCCACTACCACCACCCTGGAGGCTAAAGCCAGTGTTGTGGAAACAAACTGCCTCAAGC
>NW_022974229.1:0-510 GCF_012274545.1 Fukomys damarensis
CGAGAGCTGCTCCTCCCTCTGCCTCTTGGCCTCAGCTGCAAGATGGGCTGACACAGCCACCCCGAGTAACAGCGAGAAGCCCATAATGAACTCATGTTGCTCGTTCAGCCCTGTCCTTGGCCACAATCAGTGTCCCTGGCCGGATGTCAGCTGACAGCTTCAGGGTGATCCTTTGCCAAGTCTCACATTCGTGCCTGCTAGAGCCACACTTAGGAGCCTGGCTCCACCTCCACTCCTTCCTCTACCCCACTTCCCGTCTCTGAGCAGACCCTCACACTCACCAAACACCCATGTAGGAAGCTGGGCCCAGCCTTCTCCCAGAAACACGGCTTCTGTAGAGCTAAGTTCCTCCAGCTTGTTGGAGGCAGGATGCAGAGTTGGCAGGTGGCTTGTGCCATATCAGTCCCTGGGCCAAGAGGAGGGAAAGAGGTCTAAGCCTGGCTCTGGTATCAGTGGGTATGTGACTTTGGGCCAGTCACCTCTCCTCCCAATACCTCAGTTTCCACCCCA
>NW_022974230.1:0-1160 GCF_012274545.1 Fukomys damarensis
AAAAAAAAGAAAAGGACAACAGAAGCCGGGCACGGTGGTTCACACCTGTAATCCCAGCACTGGAGAGGCTGACGCAGAAGAAACTCTGTGAGTTCAAGCCCCACCTGGGCTACACAGTGAGTTCAAGGCCAGGCTGAACTACAGATCAAGACCCTGTCTCCACAGAAATATTTCATATGTAAATTGAGATGAACTAATGAAGCCTTGTTGAATTAATTGGAGAGATTAATCCTATTCCTTGTGTTTCAGCACATAAAACGGCGAAGGAAGTGAAGAAAAATAGCAGCTTATCATATGTGAGAAAGATCCGTTCAAACTATAAAGAATAAAAGAAGAACTACCTAAGGAAAAAAGTGGACAGAGTGTAGGCTTTTTAACAAATCTGGGAAATGCTTACAAGAGAAAAGAAAGTTTGATTTTTAGTGATCTAAGAAAATCGGTCTTCCTGTCATCAAACCGTATGTACATGTAAAAGACACATAAAGTCTGTCTTCTTGGCTAAACTTTAACAAGTAAGCATTTTCCATCTCAAAGGCAAGATTCTTGAGCTCCTGATATACCAGCACAGTGGATTTGATTTCTTAAACAATGTCATTTTTTTCAAAGAAGCCAAATTTTCGAGGAATGCCAGATATTTTATACCCTCTTAGGTGTAAAAGCATTTCTTAAGTGATTTTAGATACATATAAGCAGACAGTGTACTGTGCCTGTGTTTACGTGTGTATAGATATATTTGTGCATACATATGCATACATTACCAAGATTCTCCCAAAGTCCTTCATTGGATTGAACGCTGACTGTTGCTAATAACTGATAGTACCTGAAATTATTTAGATGCCATTTCAAGACAAGGCTCACCGTCTCAAGTGCTCAGTATTTGGCGCCGGCTTGCCATTTTTGTGAATTAGAAGGATTGAACTGATATTTACTTCCTCTGTGGAACCTGATGGGTCATCAGAATACTCTGGAGCCAGTCTCATTGGAGAAGGTGGGCTTACCACTTACTGTATCTGTGACTACTTAGGCGATAATTTAACATAATTGTTCTTCACTATCATCATCTATCAAAAACTCTGACTTCTCTGAAGTACCACTCAAATGTGTTCACCTTTAAGTGCATGGCAAAGTAATAACTACACGTGTGTGTGTGTGTGTGTGTG
>NW_022974231.1:0-437 GCF_012274545.1 Fukomys damarensis
TAGTTCACATTCATGAAACTGACCGCTTTCGCTTAAAAGGGCTAAGCGGCGAGAGAAGCTGTTACCTGGGGAAAACCGCACTTTGAACCACAGGTGCCCTCTGCAAAGCGCCTTTGTGTTCTTACGTCAAACTGAACCTATCTCAAAGTATACAGATTTCTGGAGGCTTGTGTGCACTCAGAGCTGCTAGGCACTCTCTTAGGCCTGAAGGGCTTCTCTGCTAAAAGTGCCTCACAACAGTGTTTCAATCTCTGCCAGGCAGAGCCCTACAAACAAAAAGGAATACACTTTTACTGAACAGAAGATGTGGACTTTACTGGTAAACTCACAGAGTTGCAGCACCTTTCTGGTGGAGTACTTCACATTCATGAAATTGACCGCTTTCGCTTTAAAGGGCTAAGCGGTGAGAGAAGCTGTTTCCCGGGGAAAACCGCACT
>NW_022974232.1:0-478 GCF_012274545.1 Fukomys damarensis
CTCCAGCACTCTATATACTCGGGGATAGGTTCACTTTGACTTTAGAACAGAAACGAACTTTGCGGAGGTCTTCTGCAGTTTAAAGTGCAGTTTTCCATTGGAAACAGCTTCTCTCGCCGCTTAGCCGTTTAAAGCGAAAGCGGTCACTTTCATGAATGTGAAGTGCTCCACAGAGAAAGGTGCTGCAACTCTGTGAGTTTACCAGTGAAGTATACCTCTTATGTGGAGCACAACTGTATTCCTTTTTGTTTGGAGGTCTCTGCCTGGCAGAGATTGAAACACTGTTGTGAGGCACTTTTAGCAGAGAAGCCCTTCAGGCCTAACAGAGTGCCTAGCAGCTCTGAGTGCACACAAGCCTCCAGAACTCTGTATACTTGGGTATAGGTTCACTTTGACGTTAGAAGACAAACGCACTTTGCTGAGGGCTTCAGTGGTTTAAAGTGCAGTTTTCCACGGGAAACAGCTTCTCTCGCCGCTT
>NW_022974233.1:0-319 GCF_012274545.1 Fukomys damarensis
AAAATGAGAAGCCTCAAATACTAAAAAAACTACTGTTTCCAGGTGTCTCTTCTCCTTGGGGCAGATAGCTGAGGTGGAGGTAACCTTCTTTGGAATACATTTTGTATCCAACATTGCAGCTGTCCTGAGTCTTGTCAGATCATCCTACAGTGGACACAGGACACAGAATTCTCCTAGGGAGTGGAGAGGAAGTAAGCCTAGAACTGCTCACAGGCTTGGAGATTTTCCAAACCAAGTGTAAGCATGCTCCTCCTCCGCACCACTGTCCTACTTCTGGGAAGGGTCTGGCAAACTCGCGGAGGTCAAGGACTTTAAACGT
>NW_022974234.1:0-290 GCF_012274545.1 Fukomys damarensis
AAAAAAAAAAAAAAAAAAAAAAAAAAAAAAAGAACGACAAACTAGAGACATGTATAGCAAAGTGGTTGGATGCACAATGAGGCTATACTCTTAAGAACACATGTGTGTAAATACCGAATAGTTTCTCTGGTGTGAGAAACTGAAACTGTAAATGAGGTCCAAAATGTATATAATAGGTAATATGAAATAGGAAGCAAGGGTCCAAAGGGGAAGGGGAAGAGGAAATGGGAGGAAGAGGGGAAGGGAAAGGAATAAATATGAGAAAAGGAAAAAAACAGAAGCCTGTATAA
>NW_022974235.1:0-225 GCF_012274545.1 Fukomys damarensis
AGTTGAACAATAGAAATATGTTTTCTCAAGCCTATAAGGCTAAGACCAAAATTTTGGCAGAGTTGATTCCTTCTGTATGCAAAAACCAATCTCACCCTCGCTCTTTGTCCCAGTATCACAGGCTATCTTTGGAATTCTTTTCCTTGTAGACTCATTTCTATGATCTCTGTCTTCATCTTCACAGGACATTGTCCGTGTGTGTGTGTGTGTGTGTGTGTGTGTGTG
>NW_022974236.1:0-217 GCF_012274545.1 Fukomys damarensis
GAAAAATATGCCATGTGAAAAAAAAAAAAAACGCACTAACAAAAAAGTTCAACTTCTGAAATGTCAAAAGGTTGTAAATGGGCCAGGATTTAGCTCAGTGGCACTGCACCTGCCTTGCAAGCACAATGTCCCGAGTTTGATCCTGGTACCCCCCCACACACAAAAAGTTGTAAATATGTCTTAGATCCACAGGAATACATAACAGCTGCTTTTTAAA
>NW_022974237.1:0-964 GCF_012274545.1 Fukomys damarensis
TTCTCCCTCTTTCCCTTTTAGTTTGCAGGTCTCCTTTGAGTCCTGACGGTCTCTTTTCCTCTATGACTTTAGTTAGTCTATGTTGGTAAATGCTGTAGGGAAAAAAATGGAAGATAAAGATGAGTTTCCCAGCCCAAGGTTTAGAACTGACTTATTTTAAGGCACAGAGAGTCATTTCTTTTCTTCTTTCCATATATATTTCATAGAAATGATTTCATTTTTCCAGAAGCATGGTGGCTGCTTTTCTTCTTCATAGATAGCTATTTCAAAAAATCTTCTCAAACAGAAAACAACAGTGATTTCTGGGCTCTCATACTACTGGCTGGTTTACTCCAGAAGGAATTTTAGTTCTTTTCCAAGTTCAATTCTGGTTCTCTGTAGGACTTTTAGTTGAGGAATTTCCTTTGGAGTCATTTTTGGCCTTGCTTGTGTACTACCACATGCAGGAGGGAAATGAAATCCGCCTGTTGTATGACTTTGTTACAGCCTTGTGGAGGTGGGTGGACATGTGGTTGTGGTGGACAAATCTCATTGGCTCAGGAATCAATCTGGGTTTCAGCCTTGTTTTAACTATTATCTGGGCTGCTGGCCTTGAGAGACTTGGGCTTTCTGCTCCCCTAAGTCTCAGTTTCTCCATTTGTAAAGAGTGAAGAGGTACAGTGATTGGAAGGGCTTAGCTTTGACTTTGTTCACTCCTGCTTCTTAGCCTTCATTGTCACTGCAAATTTCTGGTGATACTCAGGAGTGCATATGTCAGTTTGGAGTTTGTCCTTCTTATTCAAAACATTCATAACATATCCCTTTCCTTTACTCTCTGGAAGCAAACTTTTATCAATCTCTCTCACTTTTCTTGAAAGATCCTCAAATTTTTAAAAGATGCTGCTTTGCCAGATGTAGCCATATATATATGTATATATGTATGTGTATATATATATATATATATATATACACATACGCACACACT
>NW_022974238.1:0-904 GCF_012274545.1 Fukomys damarensis
TCTATCTGCCCTTCTTTTGTGGAGCTCAATTAAGTTTTTAGTTTTATAAAGCACTTAACATTACTTCCTTATTTGTTACCATGTTAAATATTTTTGTCCAACTCAAAAGCAATTCAAAAGGTAATCTGCTTCTGTAGATTTTACATATCGTTGTAAGTTTAGGTGGCAAAAGGTAAATATGTTGTCTTCTTTAACACAGTGGGGTTTTACATGCAGACTTGAGCTTTTTAGATACTGTTAATGGCTGATTCTACCACGCTTTTAATAAATTCAGTTCGGCAAAAGTCCATGCTTTTATCCATGCCCTTTCTTTACTGTGACCTTATTCTGCTATGATTGATGGTAGTATTGTACAATGTGCTGGCATATTAAAAATTGCATTTGGGCTCCCTAATTTACTAGTGATAAAAAATTTCAGTATATCTACAAAAGTAATCACAGTTCTCCATCAAGACCAGCTTGTGTTGCTGTTCACTTTTGGGTTTTTTTTTTTTTTAAGGAGTTTGACTGGACTTTGAATCTATCTCAGACTCAGGAGTAGAACACACTTTATGTTGCTGCAGACTTATTTTTCATAAAACTAAT
The DNA here is from genome assembly GCF_012274545.1 of Fukomys damarensis. Taxonomy (NCBI): domain Eukaryota; kingdom Metazoa; phylum Chordata; class Mammalia; order Rodentia; family Bathyergidae; genus Fukomys; species Fukomys damarensis. The sequence continues at coordinate 586 of NW_022974238.1, forward strand.
AAACAGTAGACAAAGCTCTTTGTAGTGTCTGATCACCAAATCAGATGTGCACTGTATCACTATTTGGAAAATTAAAACAGAAGGGCCAAGAAATCAGGCACATCCACAGATAGATGGAGAAGGTTGTTATGAGGGATTTGTAACAGGGTCTTTCTCCCTAATAATAAAAATATGATACATCACCATGACAAAAAGTGTCTAATTCATTGACAGTTTTCTTTTTGGAGTTTATAGCTCAATTTGTCTCTATTGTCTTTCATTGGGAAAGGAATTAAAATTCTATCCAGACATTAGTATTTCTGAACTGGTTAAAAATGAA
>NW_022974239.1:0-237 GCF_012274545.1 Fukomys damarensis
CACGCGAGACACCTCGGAGGAGGGGAGGACGCGATCGTTGGTGTAGCTGTCTGTTCCACTGCAAACGGAAAAATCACCTCCACTTAAAGATGGCTATGGGGTCCCCGGGCAGCACGATCCGAGACGATCCGTGCAGCAGCGACACCGAACTCAGAAGTGCTAGGGGTCGCCTGCGAGCCATGGACTCTGTAATGTGAGCCCTGCGTGGACCCGGTCATCTCGGCAAAGCGGACACAA
>NW_022974240.1:0-325 GCF_012274545.1 Fukomys damarensis
AAGAAAAAGCTGCCTGCAAAAGTTGCTTGTCTCCAAGGAGTACATATTCACCATTACCCACTGCAAATGTGGCTATGAAGACTAATGAGGAAAGGAGAGCTTCCTAAGGAAAGCCAAGGACTATGGTGAATGTGTAGTTGGTTCGAGAGGGCAGATATTGGGTCCAGTCAAGGACCTTCCTGTACTGACAGAGCAAGAAGGTTTTCCTGTGTCCTTTGAGATAGATGTTGTTACTATCTGACCTTCACTTTCCTCCCTATACCAAAAGGAACATGTTTTTGTGAATGTCCTATATCTATTCATCAATATGCATGAGGGCAAGGGA
>NW_022974241.1:0-203 GCF_012274545.1 Fukomys damarensis
TTTCCTTAGAAAATTGCTCTACCCTGAGAGAGAATTCTTAAAATCCTAGTCACACAGGAAAGGTTAATTGAAGTATTTAGAAGTTCTAACCTGGAAAGTTTGAGCCTCCCTGAGCCGACATCTACAGCTATTATAAGACACTAAATAATTTATTCACTATAGTACTTCCCAGTTTCCAAATGGACAGACGTACCTGTCTTTAA
>NW_022974242.1:0-501 GCF_012274545.1 Fukomys damarensis
GATGTGGACCCCAGGTCATATCTGCATGACCACCCGGACACACCTGGCAGGTCCCAAAGCCAATTAGGTTGACAGTTAAACCTAATACTTGTTTAGCTCATGCACACAGCTCTCTCCATTGATAAATAAAACTTATAGGGTAAGGAGAAGACTCCTTTTAAAGTAGAACTTGGGTGGGGACAGGTGGCATCCTCTGTGAGGGGTTCATGTGAACCCTCGGTGAGTCTCGGCGTCTGGGAGGTGCTCTGGAGGATGCACAGAGAAGAGGTGGAAGTCGGTCCTTGCTCAGTTGGGAAGAGATGATGATGTTAAATGCAAGAGCCAAAGAGTATAATTTATAATTGAACTCTGCTCGCGGACTCCTAGGAGCTAGGGGGTCCACAAAGCTCTGCCTTTGAGAGGATGAGCTCATGCCCCCGGGGCCAGCATCCGTGACCCAGACTGGGTACCAACAGCAGCTCCAGGGTATGGAGGCCTGGGCCGTGGGTCTCCGTGGGAAGG
>NW_022974243.1:0-215 GCF_012274545.1 Fukomys damarensis
CCCATTTCTAGGATCCCCAGGCACAAGAGACCGCCGGCTCCACACCAGCCCAGGGGCTGGCTGAAAAGGAAGCATTTCGTGATCGGAGATTAAGCTGCTGCCATATCTCTAATGACCAAAGCTCACAAAGTCTGAGCTCAGTGTCGGTCAGAGCAAGCCTGTGCTGGAGGTGTGGAGCATGAGGTGTTCAGCGGCCTCAGAGAGCTGGGGAGGAT
>NW_022974244.1:0-959 GCF_012274545.1 Fukomys damarensis
GAAAAGAGAATATTGGTGCAGAAGTAAATTATGGTGACATTTTTGTGTTAGATTTTGTATGCACATGCATGTATGGAGAGAAGATGGGAATGCAGAGTAATAACAAACTCCATCGATATAGTCTAGTTCTGTGGATCTCTTTCCAATATTAGAGTAGCTGCTATATTCACAATTACTTTTCTGGTGAAATGGATGGAGGTGGTAGTGTTGTTGGTGGTGATGGTGGTGGTGGTGGTGATGGTGATAGTGTGTGTGTTGCCGGATTTGGGATACATAAAAATACCTTCAGCCACTGTCTCAAGTCTTCTACTGATGTTTGGTCAGGATCACCCTGTCACGCTTTATTTTTCTTTTTCTGGTATGGAGGATTGAACTCAGGACCTTACACTTGCCAGGCAGCTGCCGGCACCACTGAGCTAAATCCCTAGTCCTTCTTTCATGCTTTATTAGCCAAAGGATGTCTATCATCTATCAAAAATTGCAAAGTACCAAACGAAATAAAGTAGACTATATCAGTGGACATATTTGTGTAATAGTTTTTGATATCAAAACTACTTTTGCCAATGTACAGGTGGGGTATGGATTTCTTTCCAGGAGATAATGACAGAAGGGTCATCAAGATGATACAATGAGTTGAAGGCCCATCCTATGGGGAAGGACACTTCTCTTATAGACATGAAGAAGTGAAGACAAAATATAGGCGATATACTGCTTATTTTTATATTCACAAAGTGATGATGCGTTTAGTGGATTTCTGTTTAACTTTCTGAGCAGAACTCATAATTATAATTTTCTGTGAGGCACAATAACAAGTTTTGTCTAGCTGAAGCTCTTGAATTCGGCTGCTTTTGGGAAGCAGTACTGTAGATTTCCAGTCACTGAAACGGCATCACCTTTTGGACATCTAACAGAAATTTAATAGTAGAGAGGCAACTACATGTTTCATGGATTTTTTTTTT
>NW_022974245.1:0-2392 GCF_012274545.1 Fukomys damarensis
AAATATGTAAATTTAAAATTTATAGTAGTTATACTAGAAGGCAAATGATAACTAATAATACCTATTTTCTAAATATTATTTGACACGATATATGTTTATGAATAAGTAAACTGTTGAAAACAAAAACATAACAGGGAGAAAAATAGCAATTTATACTTGAGGATCAGTCTATTAGCATGAATTGAATTTTTCCTATTTCATAGCATTGTTAGGTCTAGTAAGAGCCACAGAAAAATTTGCTGGGGGTTCCTAACCCATGACAGGGTAATTCTTTTGCTGCCTTTACTTGGGCTCACTCATACAGCTGTATGAGAGAGAATGACAGTCCAGTGTCTCTCTACATGTGATCTTTCATCCTTCAGATGGTTAGACTGGATTTCCTCACATGGTGGCAGCAATGTTACAACAACATAAGCCCTAATGTGTAAATAATTAAGAGCCTCTGCTTATCCTGCATTTGCTGATGTCCTGTAAGAAGAAACAAATCCCAATAGGGAAAAGATCTCACAAAAGTGTGGTTATAGGAAGGTGTGATTCACTGGGTTCCGCTTTGGTCACATTCTACCACAGTCCCGACTCTGGCTCCGGTGATTCATGTCTTTCCCATACACAAAACACACTCATCACCTCCCAAGCACCCACGGCTTCCTCCAGTCATAGCATCAATTTAGAAGTCCGTGATCTCATAAACCAGATCAGGTCTGGATGTGGAGCACGGGTGTGGATGAAGTGTTTTGGATGGAGCACCTCTTCACCCAAATATGCTTGGCATAGGAACAACTTCTTCAGTCCTCACGTTCTTAATGTGGGACAATGAATCAGAGAGTACAGCAATAGACACTTCTGTGGAAAATGAGGAAGAAAGGAAAAAACATAGTAATTATTGAACCACAGCAATCCTAAAAGCCACAGAGCTACAATATCAGTGCTCCCCACATTAGTACATATTCCTTGATTAGGACTCAATTCTGATTTCTAGGAGTCACTCACTAAAAATCTCTATGCCTCTTTATTTTTGTCTCTGAGAACTTGGGTCTGCCAATAAAGCATCTTTCTCCTTCTTTTCCCTGTTCTCCCCCTTCTCTTCCTTCTTCCTGCTGTTCTCCCTCATCATCATCTTCATCCCCTGCTTCTTTGGGGTGCGTTTGCAGTTGAGTGGCTTGCCATTAGTAAGGTAGGAAAGCCAGAGGCTTCATTTTTTTAAACAAACCATCTTTATGCTTTTTGCTACAAAATGACAAATTACCTTCAAAACTGTCCCTTTCTATAAGTCAGAAGTTCACTCAGTGCCATGGAAACCTCATCTGCACTTATTTTTTTAAGACAGACCTCCTTTACTAGTGTCCATGTACTGCTGCTGTGAAGTAAAGCATGTAAAATTCTTTGAAGCCTTTTATCTAGATAAGAGTGTCTACTAATGTTTCCTTCAATTGTTTTGAGGTCTTAATAAAGGATCTTACAGCCATATCTTGATTTAATAATTACTTTGAGGACATGTATTTCTTTGAGAATCCTCTACTGGCTGAAGAGACAGTATGTGAAACAGTTTTTATCTTCTAACCAAGAAACTCATAATTCTTTTTCAGAGTCTCTAAATTCACACTGAAAGTAAAACTCCCTCTTTTTACTATTCTTTTTCTTACCTTGCTCTATCATAAATAGCTAATAGAACACAACTGACATTTTAAACATTCTTCCTAAAATTCTCTTTAGCTAGAACTACATGAGTCCATTAATATATGATTAGACATGTTTTCCATCTTTCAAAAGACTGCTGAAAACAGTCGTTATTATTTTAATACTATATAATCTTTCTCTAGAACCTAATAGCAAGTTATTTACAACTCCCCAATATCTCTTCATAGCCTATTCCCAAAAGCAATTCACTATTTCAAGTTTTTGTTTTATTGATTGCCAAATTATGGTACCAAATCAATTCCCCACTACTGACTAAAAGCAAAACAAAAATTATTTCTTACAACTCTATATATTGAGTTAGTGGTTTCTCAGTGTTGTCTGGGCTAATGCACATACATTCAGTCAAGTTGGCAAAGGCACGTATGATAGCTGCTTCCTTCTCCTGTGGTCTTTGGTTTTCCAGAACTCAGAAGGTGGCAGTCACATGGGGTGATGGCAAGTCCTGTGTGCATGTGCTTTTTCCATTCTCCTAAGCAGGTGAGCAGCCAAGGCCATGGGGAAGGAGAACACACAAGGATGTGGGGACTGAAGGCAGTCATCCATTGGATTGCTTTGGAGCCACAGTGTTCCACAGGGACTATCATGTGATTTTTGAATGAATGCAGAATTTCTAGGATATGTAATTATAAGAAAGATGTATCAGGTAATAAAAATTGGATTTAAAATTTCTTAAAAGCCATATATTATTTCTTTA
>NW_022974246.1:0-246 GCF_012274545.1 Fukomys damarensis
GAGTGCCTAGCAGCTCTGAGTACACACAAGCCTCCAGAACACTGTATACTTGGGGAGAGGTTCAGTTTGAAGTTAGAGCACAAACGCACTCTGCAGCGGGCTTCTGCGGTTTAAAGTGCAGTTTTCCCCGGGAAGCTGCTTCTCTCACCGCTTAGCCCTTTGAAGCGAAAGAGGTCAATTTCATGAATGTGAAGTACTCCACAGAGAAATGTTCTGCACCTCTCTGAGTTTACCAGTGAAGTCCAC
>NW_022974247.1:0-444 GCF_012274545.1 Fukomys damarensis
GCAATTTCAGGCATGCGCACACACATCTGGCTTCCTTCCTTCTCTGTGGTGCTAAACCATAGTTGTCTCAAAAAATGAAAAGATAAATTTGGTTCATTTGTAGGATACATGAATGCATCCTGAGACTATAATGCTGATTGAAGTGAACTACACATAAAGGGTTATGTATTGAAGAATTTCACTTTAAATAAAAACTAAACGTGTGCATAATTTAAAAGGTATCTAAAGGAAATATGAAATGAAAAATGCATGTAGATTTTATGGAGATAAGAAGGCGACCTGAGTTTGGAAAGATGGAAAGATGGGGAGGGAAAAGGAAATTAAAAACAATTAAGATGTAATATATTAATGTTACCAAATCTAAGATAATTATAATTATTGTGAATCATACTTGTATACCAGCGAAAGCAACTACAAAGACTTTGGCCAAGATTACAATGTAGG
>NW_022974248.1:0-722 GCF_012274545.1 Fukomys damarensis
AACAATACAGAAATTTGCCAAATAATCAAACAGATGCAGAAGTTTTGAGCTGAAATAAAAATTTCAATTTCGTTCTGGCCTTAACACTCTTGGCAGCACACTGAAGTATCTGCACATATCAACTCCAAAAGGTGCCTTTGTTTTTCTTCATTATGAATACTAATTAGCACACAAAGCTATATTTGTTTTGATGCTAATATAAATTGATGAAATAGTCATTAATACTGTTTTTGATTAATGTAGCATTGATCATTTACCTTTTTCCAAGCTAATTTTACTGGTTTGCCTAAGTGGATTATAATACTAGTAAATATATCTTATATTTTAGTACCTAAATCCATGTAATGCACATGTAGAGCAATGCATAAAATCCATAGGGTTTCATAAATAAGCTTCAAACCCTTTGAACCAATAATCTACCCAACATGACCTTACATGAAGAAAATATTTTAATTAAAAAAGAATATAATATTCAATTCTATTTTAATGCAAAGAGAGGGGATGACATTGAAGTGAATATGCAATCACAAAAGAAAATTGAAGCCATGAGCCGAGGATTTAGCTCAATGGTTCTGCCGCTTGTCTTGCAACTGCAAGGGCCCAAGCTCCATTCCTGGTACCAAAAAAAAACAAAACAAACAAACAAACAAACAAAAAACAGACAAGAAATTTTGAAGCCAAGGAATTTACAATTATGGAGTGATAGTCAAATCATGGTGTTT
>NW_022974249.1:0-209 GCF_012274545.1 Fukomys damarensis
AACTGAGTTACAACCAGCCCTCGAGAACGAGTTGAGTTCATAGGTCAAGGGTCCATTGTAGTATCATCAGAAGTAACAAAGTAGATGAATGAGGCTCTAGAAAAAAAAATCAAATTAGAAATAATTTCTCAGATAAATAGATGGTAACCATAATTAAGGACATGATTAGTGAATCTAGAGCAGACACAGATAAAAAAGGGAGAGCTTAG
>NW_022974250.1:0-201 GCF_012274545.1 Fukomys damarensis
GTTTAAAACTATGAATAGACTACTCAAAACTTTCACTGAGGATCATTAATTAACGTGTTTTTTAAAAATTTAAGTCCATATTTTCTTCATAATCTACGCTACTCTGAGTTGCTTTTTCTTTTTTCTTTTTTTTCCCCATTTTGCTAGTTAACACTGTAGACTTATAAGCAAAGTCAGGAGGGGGATACTGTAGATGGCCAG
>NW_022974251.1:0-3383 GCF_012274545.1 Fukomys damarensis
GATAATTTGATTTCTTCATTTTCTAACGTTATTCCTTTTATTTCTTTCCTTTGTCTAATTGCTGTGGCTGATGTTTGCCAAACTACACTGAACAAGAGCTGTGGTAGTTGACATCCTTGTCTTCCTGATTACAGTGTGAAGGATTTCAGTTTTTCACCATGTAGTATATCATTGGCTGTTGGTTTTTCATAGATGGCTTTTATAAAATTGAGGTAATAACCATCTATTCCAATTATTTGGAGGGGTTTTGTCATAAAGTTGTGGTGGATTTTTCGAATGGTTTTTCTGCATCTATTAAGATGATTATATGGTTTTTCTCCTTGAGTCTATTAATATAGTGTATTACACTTATAAATTCACATAGGTTGAACCATCCCTGCATCCTGGGATGAATCCCACTGGTCAGGGTGTATGATCTTGATGATCTTTGAATTCTATTTGCTACTATCTTATTAAGGACTTTTACATCTATGTTCATTAGTGAGATTGGCCTATAGTTCTCTTTTTTGGTTGCATATTTCTCTGCTTTTAGCACTACTTGCTTTTAGCAAGTATCCTGGATACTTGCTTCCAGGAATGAATTGGGGAGTATTGCTTCCTTTTAAATTCACTGAATAGTTTAAGCAGTAGTGGCAGTAATTCCCCTCTAAATGTCATGTAGAATTCAGCAGTGAAGTTATCAAGACCCAGGCTTTTCTTAGTTGGTAAGTTTTTAATTATGTTTTCAACTTCATTGATTGATATTGGGTCATTTTGAATTTTTAGGTCATCTTCATTCAACTTTGGTAATTCATATATATCTAGGAATATGTCCATTTCTCTGTATTTTCCTTCTTATTGGCATATAATTTCTCAAAGTAGACATTGATGAACCACTAAATTTCTGCTGGGTGCATTGTAATTTCACCCTTTTCGTTCCTAATTGCATGGATTTGGGACTTTTCTTTTATTTTTTGTGATAAGGTTGGCTAAGATTTTGACATTTTTTTATTATTTTGAAGAACCTACTCTTGCCTTCATTGATCTTTTACATTGTTCTCTTAGTGTCCATTGTATTGATTTCTGCCCTGATCTTTATAATTTCCTCACTTGTGTGAGCTTTGGTTTTTTCCTGCTCTTATTTTTCTAGAAGTTTGAAGTTCAGCATTAGTTTGTGTAATTGAGCTTGCTATGTTTTCCTAATATGAATATTTACTCCTATGAATTTTCCCTCACTTTCATTGTGTCCCATAGATTCCAATATGCTGTATTTTTATTGTCATTTAATTTTAGGACATATCTGATTTTTCCTTTAATTTGCTCTGTGATCCATTGATTATTCTGAAGTGTGTTGTTCAATTTCCATGTGCTTATGAAATTCTTTCAGTTTCTTTTGTGACTGATCTCCAATATAATTGCACTATGATCTAATAATATACAGGGGATAACTTCAATTCCTTTGCACTTACTTAAACGTGTTCTATGAGCAAGTGTGTGGTCTATTTTGGAGAACAACCCATGTGCAGATGAAAAAGAAGTGTATTCTGATTTTCTGGGGTGGAACACTCCATAAAATTCTGTTAAGTTCAGTTGTTTAAAGGTTTAATTGAGTTGTAGTATTTCAATGTTTATTTTTTTTGTCTGGATGATCTATTTGTGACAGTGGGATATTGAGGACCCCCACTGATACTGTGTTAATGCTTATATGATTTGTCATGTCCATCAGTATTTGTTTTATACAGTTGGGTGCATTAGTGTTTTATATATATATGATTGTTATTACTTCCTGTTTGATTGTTCCTTTTACAAGGATGTAGTGTCCTTCTTTGTCTCTTTTAATCAGTGTTGGTTTGAAATCCACTTGATCTGCAAAGAAGATAGCTCCTCCTGCTTTTTTGTGGGATCCAGTTGCATGGAGTATTGTTTTCTACCCTTTAACTTTTAATCTGTGGGTTTTTGTATATTGTGTGTTTCTTCTATGAAACATATTGTTGGATCTTGCTTGTTGCCCCACACTTCCAGTCTATTTCTTCTTATTTCTGAATTGAGATCATTAACATTGATGATTATAACTGGTATGTATTGACTTATCCTTTTCATGACTTATTCTTTTTGTTGGATTCTCCCCTTTTTTGTTTAATTTCTTGTCATGCCTGATGATTCATTCTGCTGCCCTTCCTGGGGTTGTGATCCTCATTGTCTTTTCCTAGGATGTGGTTTAAAATATTTTGAGTGCTGGTTTGGTTTTAATGAATTTTGTAAGGGGTTGTTTGTCATGAAAGTGTATTATTTTTCCATAAATTTTGAAAGATAGTTTTGCAGAGTACATCAATCTGGGTTCAAGGTTTTCTTTTAGGCCTTGAAATGTGTTGAGAAGTCTGCTGTGATTCTGATGGACTTTCCTTCATATGTGATTTGTTTCCTTTCTCTAACTGCTTGTGGAATTTTTCTCCTGTTAGGTTTATGGAATCTTAAGTATTAAATGGCTATGTGTAGATTTTGTTATCATGGCTATCTGGAATTCTATATGATTCTATATGCCTCACTTATGTATATGTCAATTTCTTTTCCCTTACTTGGGAAGTTTTCACTGTTACTTCTGTGAACAGTTTTTTATGTCATCTGAACTCTCCTGTTTCTTCACTGACTCCAATCAGTCTCATGTTATTCTTCTTTGAATTATCTAGGGGATACTGGAGTGATTTTTCATGGTTCCTTATTATTTTTAACAATTTTTTTCTTTTCCAGGTCACTAATTGCAATCCTGGCTTTTTTATTTGAAATTTGTCATTGCATAAACTTTCATTGGAGTATTTAATCTGGAAAACTGCTGCATAAACTTTCAATGGAGTATTTAATCTGGAAAACTGTTTCCATCTGTTTTATGGATTCCATTTTTTTCCTATGTTGGGATTCCATCATGTTCCTCAGTTGCTCTATTTTTTTAATCTATCTCCACTCTGCATTTATTAATCGTGTTTTGTACTATGGGAACATTCTCTGCTGTTTTCTGAGAAAATATTTCTGATTTCATTTTTCCAGGTCGTCTTTCATTACCAGTTCAGGGAGTTCAGGTTGTTGAGTAACATTATTCCATCTTGTTGCTCTTTGGGAATGCCTTAGGTGGTCTGTAAGTCTGATTTTGAGACTTATTTTTGTGTCTTCTTGTTATGGAAGGATTTGGTAAGTGACTTATACAGAGAATTGTTTCACAATTCATAGATATGTCAAAACATCTCTTTGTAGAATTTAAATATGTACAAAATTTTTAATTGAATTATACTTCTAAGAAGCTCACGAAACTTGCAAAAAATTGTGCTGAGCACTTTTTTAATATCTATATTGGCTATTTGTATATTTAATTTTGAAAAAAATGTGTGTTCATAACATTTTCACATTTTTAA
>NW_022974252.1:0-369 GCF_012274545.1 Fukomys damarensis
CTCTGTGAGTTTACCAGTGAAGTCCACTTCTTAGGGGGAGTACAACTGTAGTCCTTTTCATTTTTAGGTCTCTCCCTGGCAGAGATTGTAACATTGTTGTGAGGTGCTTTTAGCAGAGAAGCACATCAGGCCTAAGGGAGTGCCTAGCAGCTCTGAGTGCACACAAGCCTCCAGAACTCTGTATACTTGGGGATAGCTTCAGTTTGACGTTAGAACACAAACGCACTTTGCCGAAGGCTTCTGCCGCTTAAAGTGCAGTTTTTCCTGGGAAACAGCTTCGCTCCTCGCTTAGCCGTTTAAGCCGATAGCAGTCAGTTTCATGAAAGTGAACTACTCCACAGAGAAAGGTGCTGCAACTCTGTGAGTTTA
>NW_022974253.1:0-366 GCF_012274545.1 Fukomys damarensis
AAAAACTTGGCACCTTAGGCTTTGCAAATAGTAAAATGCAAGGACCTGAGTTTCATATTAACAGTTATACAGGAAAGGTGTTATACGAGGTGTCACAGTTAAATACATTCAGTCTTTGCTTGTCCGTAATGCTGTTTCCCTTGTTTTCCCACTTGTATTACAAAGGTGAGATGACTGAAGAGTTTTCCATGAGAGAAGAGTCAGTCATTGAGATCTTAGCCGAGGTCTATGCCAACTCCTCCTTCTGCAGAGATGCAAAAGCTGAACTTGATCAACTCTCGGGTGGTCAGAAGAAGAGGAGCTTGGCCTTCCAGGAGTTCACCTGTGCCACCTCCTTTTGTCACCAACTCAGGTGGATTACCTGGC
>NW_022974254.1:0-232 GCF_012274545.1 Fukomys damarensis
CTCTGACTGGCATCGATTGAAACACAGCACAGAGGCACTTGTACTGGAAAAGCCCTTAAGGCTGAAGAGAGTGCCAGCAGCTGTGAGTGCACAAAGCCCTCCAGATCTCTGTACACTTGGAGGTAGGTTCTTTGTGAGGTTACAACACAAACGCACTCTGCAGAGTGACTCTGTGGTACAAACTGCAGTTTTACACAGTAAACAGCTTCTTTCGCTCCTTTGCCCTTTGAAA
>NW_022974255.1:0-222 GCF_012274545.1 Fukomys damarensis
CTGCTAGACTTCTGGATTGTAGGATCTGATGCTGGGGATGCTGTGAAATACTTTGCTTGCCACTTGGGGAGACTTATCCAAGAGGCAGGGAGAGAAGAATTTACGGGACTCTGGGTGAAGCCATGCTAGAAACTAGCTTCACTCCTAAATTTCCCAGATCCAGGAACCCCGACCCCTAGCCTTAAATTAGTTTGAATTGGGTGATTTTCACTTGCAGCCAAG
>NW_022974256.1:0-338 GCF_012274545.1 Fukomys damarensis
ACTGAAAAATTGTCATTTATCTGCTTTCAAAATTTTCCAGAAATAACAAGTGCTTAAATTCATCCTATCACAATCTTCATGGTGAGGCATATTCACTGGTATCAGAATAGTTTATGGCAGCATATTTTTGTTCTTACTTTTGTTATAACTTCCTGTGAATAAGACAATCTGTGAATAACACAGAATTTGGTGCAATTTAGAGTACAGACTTCCTTTAAAATGTTTTCTTTAAAAACCTCAGAGATTGATTTCTTGACAGCAGCCATTCTTTCTAGATGAAATGGGATCTTAGTGTTGTTTTAATTTGCATTTCATGAAGACCAGTGACGTTGGACATT
>NW_022974257.1:0-214 GCF_012274545.1 Fukomys damarensis
CCCTGCCAGGATGGCCTTCAGAACTACCTATGTGTGGAAGGCTCATCTGTACCATTGCTTTCCGGCTTTGGGTTCTGTTACAGGATTTTTATATTTTACTAGAGTTCCTATTATCACACAACCTACTTTTACATTTCAACAAATGAATCCTTCTTTTGCATTAAATATGCACTACTAGCCACTGGGATAGATATGACATAACATTAGCATACTC
>NW_022974258.1:0-263 GCF_012274545.1 Fukomys damarensis
TTATTGAAATTTGAATTTTTATGAGAGTTAATATATAATGGCTATATTTTGGGTGGGTATTATATTTAAAGCAAGAATTAATATTTATAATATGTTAAAAAGTAGAAAGTTTATGAGAAAATTTAGTACTAAATTAATTTCAAAAATCTCTAATGAAAAGTTTCATTTATATATTTGATAAAGAATAAAAATGTCACAAAATTAGTCTTAATAAAAGTGTATATGAAATATATAGTCTATAAGAAAAAAACAAATAGCCTTGA
>NW_022974259.1:0-4678 GCF_012274545.1 Fukomys damarensis
CCCAGCCATCTTCACTGCCCTGCCCATCCCAGCCCGAAGTTCTCCCCTCTTACCGGTGTCTGTGCTGGGTTCCCAGGGAGCGCAGAGTGGTGCTGAGTCCAGGCTCAGAGGATTCCTTCTGCTTTTCTTCGCCCCAGCCCTCCAGGGCTGCTTGTGCCAGGCACAGGAATTGTTGTTCTGAGCCCCAGGAAAGAGAAACCTGCCACTTAGCAGATGTGAACTCCTTCTACGGTGATGAGAATCTAAACTTTGAAACGTCTCTTTAAATATATAACATTATCTGTATTTATAGAGGAAGATCTCCCTTTGTGTAACAAGGTTACTCAAAATTCACAGTTTTCAGGAACTAATCGCTTCCTGATTATTGTTTAGTGCTTCTTCTTGGTTGGCAGCTTCAGCTTATTGAAGCTTTTGATTTCAATTTCTTGAGAGAAATTGTAAATGTTATATAGCAGCTGCCACATACTAGGCCATGCTGTGAGTTCCGACAATAGATGTGAGTGAACTACTCATTTATGTGTGTGTTTATTGGGCCAGATCCTGAGCTAGTCATATCCAAGAGTTCCTGTTCCGATGAAAGGCAGAGTCCGATGAGTAGACAGATATGTTGTACATTTCAAGATAAGGATAGACAGCATTTATAGGGTGATGGATGTGAGACCCCCCCCAGGCAGAAGAGAAAAAACTTCCCAGGCAACACAGTTATACATCCTACAAGGCACAAAAGACATCAGAAAGCCAAGGCCTGGGCTCCAGATAAGCAGCTTGCCCCATGCAGCAACATCTGCAGCTCCAGATGCTCCTGGAAACCACCAGACTTCCTCTGCCCCCAAAATGTCCCTTCCTCCACTCTAAGACAAAACGTCCCACTCCTCCTGACACTACCCCTACCCCACCCAAATGGCCCTATAAAGTTTCTCCTTGCCTAAGCCCTCAGTCAAGGGCTTTGTCACCCTTGGCTAGCCTGCGCCCAAGTTGAAAGTAAAACCTCACTTGTTGTGTTTCATTTTTGCCTGCTCTGGTGGTCCCAGTCATGCCTCAGTTTACCCTAACAATAGAGGACACTTCAAAGGCTGTGGGGAAACCACGGAGAGCAAGCATTATGGGGTCACAGCACCTGAATTGAGCTTTGAGGAATAAATAGAAGGTGATAAGGCCTAAAAAGAGAAAAATGTGTGTGAAGAGACCCATAAACATGAAAGACAAAGGCAAATATTTTTGGTCCCAGGAATCAAACTCAGGGCGTCACGTGTGCCAGGTAGGCACTGTGCTGCTGAGCTACATTCCCAGCCCAGGGCATCTGCCTTTGAATCTGTTCTTTCCTTTTCACTGCTGCTGCAACACTCTTATTATGAATCTTATTTTTCACAGAGGGCTCTCATAAAGCTGCCCACATGCACTCCCTGCCACCAGCCTCTCTTCCTCACAGCCCGATCTGCTCCAGATCAGTCTTCCCCCAGCAGGGCTATAAGTTCACCACTCTTCTCCAGTGCCACTGTGTAGCCCAGGCTGACTGTGAAAACTCACTATGTACCTCAGGCTGGCCTTGAACATGTGGCAATCCTCCTGCCTCAGCCTCCTGTGTGCTGAGATTACAGGCGTGAGCAACCATAAGGCCTTAAATGGTTCAAATATCTATGGGAAAGAAATGTCTATTTGTAGTGACGTGCATGTGGGAGCTGCTCTGGTAGCGCTTGGTCTGTCCATTCTTGCAGGTGACGTTTTTCTGGAAGCAGGCAGCCTGGACATCTGCCAGGGGCCTGCAGTGTCCCTGTGTCAAAATAGTGTCGAATACCAGTGCCTCGTCATTTCCTTGCAGTAGCTGGGCTTGCTGCTGGGGAAACTGAGTCCCTGTGCTGCGACTGAGATCTCATCTCCAAGGATTCTTTGTCCAGGCAAGGCTGGATCCACCCCGGCCCCAGGAGTACCAGGATGAGCAGAGGGAAGAGCACAAGGGGGCTCTCCAGAGCCAGGGTGACCTCACGGTCCTGGGGGAGCCTAAATGGGAGAGGGAAAGGGAAGGAAGAGCAGGCCTTCAGGGATGGCACTGTAGCGCCCACCTGCTGCTTCCTGGCACACAGTCTCCCTTTTCCTCAGAGATGTTTCCAAGCGATGAGACTCACACACAAGCTTCTTCAGTGCATTTCACTCCCGCTTATAAGAGAGAAGCAATCCTCCCTTCTAGCTGGTGACCTGCAGAGTCCACTAAATCCTGGCAGTGCTTCATTTGAATAGGCTTTCATCTAAAGTACATTTGGAACATAAAAATACGTTTTCCTTCTGAGTGCTAAGGGCTCATCAGAAGATCATTTTGAACAAATCACGAGCCAAATTTTATCATTATGATATTGCCATGACTTCCAGGATGGCGGGTGACAGAGCCTGTTATCTTAGAACACAAGGGAAATGCAGAGCAGAGCCTGACACTGGCATAGTAAAGGGGTTCTGCTGTACTCCAAAGAGATGCTTGCTTCCCCCAACTTTGAGTCTCCTTCTTCTCTGGGGCCTTGAGTTCTTTGTACCTGTCTATTCTTGCTTACCCTGGCACTCCTCTACCCTAACTGATGTTGGCATGGCCCAAGCATTTTTGCTGCTAGTGAGAACCCAAGCTTTCTTTGTGTACCACCTACTTTAGAACCCTCCTCCCCAGCACTCTGGGAGGGGAAGCTCCTGAAACCACTGCTCAGGCCCATTACCTAGGTCTCCAGAGTCAGAGGTCACTTTCTGCAATCACTCAGTCCCTGGATGTACACTTTACACAGACTCAAGGGGGGTAGGCTACCAAGAAAAGTGGGGGAGCATCTTTGGTGCATTCTGACGAAAACAAGAACATGGTCTGTAAAGGATGAGTAATGGCCCAGGCCATTTGATTTGCTAGGGAGAGAAGGACCCTGCTTGTAGGACTCTGGCTTCCATGTGAACCTCATCTGTCTGCTGATGCACAGGCTGCTGCAGGGAAACCCACTGCAGTGCAGGCACCCCAGCCTCACACATCCGACAAGGTTCTTGTCACCTCTTTGACTGCTGTTTTCTTCATTTCTCACTTGATTGTTAACAAAGGGAAAATAAGGCAATTATGGGTAAGGGAAGCCCTCCTTCCCCCAGTGGCTTGAAATGGCTTTTTCCACAATTCCACATCTCCCAACAGCACCTCTCCTGGGAGGAAAGGGGAGAACTGTGGGTTCTCTGCCTTCAGCCAGAAGCTTTCCCAGACCTGAAGAAGAAAGGGAGAGGGTGACAGGACCGGGAGGACAAGGAGGACTCTAAGACTGCCCAGTCTGACCCTTTCCACCCCCACCACACCACTTGTGTGCACTGAGGGTGTTTGGGGCGATCTTATCCACTGATCCAGTAGGTCAGACCTACCTAGAGGGACTGAAGAGACACCAAAATCCTGAATCCTTTTTGGAGAAAATATA
Organism: Fukomys damarensis; assembly: GCF_012274545.1. Lineage (NCBI taxonomy): Eukaryota > Metazoa > Chordata > Mammalia > Rodentia > Bathyergidae > Fukomys > Fukomys damarensis. Next base: position 3,420 of record NW_022974259.1, read on the forward strand.
CCAAGAATGTATTTCTCAGCACCAGGACTACCTCCTAGGAAGAGACATACTTTTGCCGAGAAACAATTTTGGTATTTATAGAGTCAAGAAATACCAAAATACCCCTCCATGCTCTGAATTCATACTGCCTCAATCCAAAACCTAGCTCAGCACCTGCTACGGCTTGATGGCCCCCAAAGTCTCACGTGAATGAGGTGGGGCCTTTTCAGAGGTGCTTGGATCTAGTGTATGATGCTGTAATAGGTTCACGGTGCAAGGCTAGGCTCCAGGGGACTAAGATTAAAGCTGTGAGTGCTACCTATTCTAAGTAGTCTGGATAAGATAAAAGAAGCAGGAAGACGCTCTTAAGGTTGTCAGGTATTTTGTCTGAGCAGAGACAAAAGATAACTAATTCAGCAGCTTAAGACCTAAGCAACTAACAGAAATTTATTTCTCTGTTCCTTTCTCTGTTTCCTATCTTCTGCAAGGAGGATAATATGTACTTCTTAGACTTGTTGTGCTGAAATAAGGCAAGATACGTGAGAGAACAAAGGAGTAGACTGACCTAAAGAGAGCATCAGTGGTTCCTAGGAGGGTTCCATGGGTGGCCAGGCAGCTCCCACAGCTCTGTTTGAGCGGTGTCTTTGAATCGCTTCCTGAAGGGAGTGGAGTCAAGAAACTGCACAGCTGAGCTGAAGTTAGCAGTCCTATTTGAAGTCCTGGGTAGGAAAGAAAGGGGAAGAAGATGACAAGTGGAGCTTAGGTGCAAAGAATCAAATTCTTTCAGGAAATTTAAAATCGCTTGGCTGTGAGGTGTCCAAGTGCAGACAACATCGCCTCTAATGCATGTGAAGTTGGCTGTGGTGGTGGTACATGGAGAACCTGACAAGGCACCAGTTCAATTTCATATTTCCATGGTCTACCCACTCCCCTAGCCTTGGAAACCTAGAAATTATAATCACATTCAGAGCAAAAAAGTGGACATCCCTTGATTTCTTTGAAGAAAAATTTGGAAATTGATAAAATACAGGCTCCGTTTATAAACCAGTCAAATGTTTCACCAAAAATCAACAGGACTGAGGCTTTTATAACAAAAAGGAACATTCTCTGGGGAAGATAAGCAGGGTCAGTATAAATTCAGTGGCTGGAATCTGAGTGAAAGTCGGTGGTCATAAATTTGTGAGTCTTTCTTTTTGTTGTTGTTGTTGTTGTTTTTGTTTTCTTTTTATTGAGTTTATTGATACATTTTAGGTATACAGTACAGTTACATTCATTATTGG
>NW_022974260.1:0-245 GCF_012274545.1 Fukomys damarensis
TGGCAGCTGACTGCAGGAAGCAGAACGGTACCAGAACTGAAAAGGCATTTGTTTCAGCAAGTCATCTCTTCCTTATCAATACACATATGGTCTTTTGGATGTAATTGGTGTGGGAATGGAACTGGAAGTGACTGCTTTACCATTTCTGAAATGAAGTTACTAGTTCTAGTGCTTACTATCTGTAGTTTTTAACTTTGTTTACCTGTGTTTGAACAGGACAAGGTGTAGTCTTGGAGCGTTCCATC
>NW_022974261.1:0-205 GCF_012274545.1 Fukomys damarensis
GGCTATAGTTTGCTGCAGTACTCCCTTGGTAGCCAATGAATGAACACACATTGGCTTACCAGACAAATGGGTGGCACAGCCCTGCACCCATTAAACCTACACCTCACCCGTCCCTATCACAAAACTATACCCTGTGTAATGGAGGTGTATTACCCTAGGCTATCCTGTTTTTCCTCTCTGTTAGTGTCCTACCTCTTTTGCAACA
>NW_022974262.1:0-229 GCF_012274545.1 Fukomys damarensis
TCAAGGTCTCCTTCAAAAGGGAAATTTCACTCTAACAAATGCCTTTTTTTTTTTTTTTGCTTTCTATAAATTCTGACTTTTATGGAATCTTAATGTAGAAGTCAGGAAGCTGTTTAGTCCTCTGAATATACCACATTGTCCGTCTCCTTCACCAGAAATAGCCAACCCATCCACCATGGGCCCATTCCCAACAGTCTCCACTTATTCGTTCTACTCCTTGGAAATCGAG
>NW_022974263.1:0-371 GCF_012274545.1 Fukomys damarensis
ACCCCTTCGTGACACAGAAGGCTCCAACTAGTAGCACAGTCGTATTTTTCAGCAATTCAAGAAAGACCCAACCCTTGCAAAATATTTGTGAAAGTGCCTACGGAGATTTCACTACATGTCTTAGCCCAGGGGAGCACACTGGGGCAACCGAGGGAATATCAAACACAAATAGATCCTACCCTGAGTCCAACACCTTGTTTTCTTAAATGCCATTTTCCACAGCGCTTGCAAAACGTGTTGAAGCATGATAGGTGTTGAAGCATGATGAGGTACATGGTTTGCCATTTGGCTAAGCCCAAATGACATTTCAACAATGCTGTCTGATGGCTATCATCCTCTGTCTAATCAACATACACACAGGAAATGGGAGA
>NW_022974264.1:0-513 GCF_012274545.1 Fukomys damarensis
TTACTAGGTGATGAATTGTAAGCCGAGTTATGATATTAATATACAATAAGAATGACTAAAAAATTTTAAAAATGTATCAATGCTCATAGTTTTAGAAGAGATGGGATCCTTGAATCTTTCATACTTCATGGATGGGAGAGCAAGTTATTATAGTAAGTTTGAAAACAGCCAATCAATAGTTTCTCAGGTAATATACCACCCTATGGCATAATATCCTATTTCTGTGTAGATAAATATTATATCTATGAAAGCCATACAATGCTAACAGCAATTTTATTCTTCTTAGTCCTAAATTGTGATATATATCACATATTATAAGAGGTATTAATCATCATTACAGGCAGCAATGTGATTTGTCTTGAATTGGCTTTTGGCAAAGAATAGACACTATAGAGTATATGATCTCTGATTGTAGTTACATAGTATTCATGAAGCAGAAATTTTGATGGTCAAAAGTGAGGAGGTCTGTTTTCATTTTAGGTAAAGTAAAATTGTATATAATTATTGGATACA
>NW_022974265.1:0-285 GCF_012274545.1 Fukomys damarensis
CCTTTCGAGAAGGTGAGATGCAGTGGGTATTTCCGAGGACCCGCGCATCGCACCGCGGTCCCATTGGGGAGTGCCGGGCCAGCGAGTAGGGTGAGAACTCTATGACGGGGACGGGACAGGCTCCCCATTCCACTCCCCGTGTCGGGTCGTCTACATTTCAGGGGGTGGGGGAGCTCTGTTCATGTGACCTTCCGTGTTCGGAATGACGTAGTAAGGTAAGTCCCTCCCCCCGGGTTCAGGCTGAGGGTGAGGGTTCGGATGAGGATTCCGGTGAGTGACAGCCTC
>NW_022974266.1:0-401 GCF_012274545.1 Fukomys damarensis
TTCTTTAGAGTATGTCCTCAATGTACATCCACTTAGCTATAAAGGCCTTTTAATTTCTTGTTCTTTATGGCTGGGTAGCATTCTGTTTTATAAAAAATAAAACAAAACACATCTTTATCCACTCTCCAGTTCATGGGTAGTTGGGCTGCTTCCAGGTTTTAGCTATTACAAACTGTGTCACTATAAACATGGGTGAGCATATAGCACTGTGGTATGATTCTTTTAATTCTTTTGGGAAGATACCCAGGAAGGGAATAGCTGGGTCAAATGGGATGTTATCACAGTTGTTTAAGGTATCTCCATATTGATTCCCACAGTAGTTGCACCAGTCTCCACTTCTACCAATAATGAAGAAGGGTTCCTTTTTCCCTACATCCCCACCAGCATTTGTTATTGGTTGA
>NW_022974267.1:0-216 GCF_012274545.1 Fukomys damarensis
GTGTTTCTCTTTTAATATTTAGATCTTTGATCCATTTTGATTTTAGTTTAGTGCATGGTGAGACATAAAGGTCTAGTTTTAATCTTAGGAAACTTGAAAGCTGTCTTTTCCAGCACCATTTATCAAAGAAGGTCTCTTTCCTCCAGTAAGGGCTTTTGGTTCCTTGGTCAAAGATGAAGAGGCTGAGTATGTCTGGAGTTATTTCTGCCTCTTCCT
>NW_022974268.1:0-281 GCF_012274545.1 Fukomys damarensis
GGGGTGCCCAAAGGGCCTTCTAGGGGAACTGAAGGTTTCACAGCCCTCATGACAATTTTCCAGACGCAAAAATCACGTAGATTCTTGGAATTCATAGGCCATTGCACTGGGATGGCTGTGGTCCCTTAGTCCCAGCAAATCCATCTTACTCTCTCCCTTTTACTCCAGCCCCCCCAAATCATTTCTCCTTGCTGCCAGCTGCTTGTCAGCCTTTCCAGACCGAGAAAGTATCTGTGCTCTGCAAACGACTAAAGAGACTCAAGAGAACAAGGATCTAACAG
>NW_022974269.1:0-253 GCF_012274545.1 Fukomys damarensis
ATTAGTGAGCAAATCAGTGCATTGCTGGGACCGCCCATGTCCAGCCTTCCGGGGACCTTCCCTACCTGTATGTGCTTCGGACTGCTGCCTCAGTTTTGATTATCCAGCTCTACCAGCAGACCTCTCCAAACTTAGAAATAATTTTAATTTGGTAGAGTACTGAATCATTTTTCAAGGCTTTAACTTTTTTTTAAATGGTCAGTTGAAATCTGATTATTTTATGACTCAGTTTTCTACTTAGTTCTTGCACGCT
>NW_022974270.1:0-204 GCF_012274545.1 Fukomys damarensis
AAACCCAGGCCCATTGCTGTTTTCTTTGTCATCTGAATCAAGGAGGTCTACATTCCCTGTGTCTGCAATAGTTGATGCTTGCTCCATTTCAGTCACCAGGACTTTGGCTCACGTGGCCAACATCATAGTCATCATCGTCGCCGTCATCATCACAATCATCATCCACCCATACCACTCTTCTATTATGAAAACATGTATTTTACC
>NW_022974271.1:0-291 GCF_012274545.1 Fukomys damarensis
AATGAAAAGATGGAAATAAAGTGTTTGTAGATGGGGAGGGGAGGAGGGGGTGAAGGGAGGGAATGGGTAAGGGGAAAAAATGAGAATCAAGTCTTGTCATGTGGAGGTACAAGATCTCAACACTTTATATAACTGTACTGTATCCCTAAAATGTACCAATAAACTCAATTAAAGCTGGAAAAAAAAGAAGCAAAATCCAACAATATGTTGTAAAGAAGAAACACACCAAGTGCAAAAGGAAGCCCATACACTGAAAGTGAAAGGATGGAAAACAATTCTCCATGCATCAGG
>NW_022974272.1:0-531 GCF_012274545.1 Fukomys damarensis
ACTTGCAAATGTGAACTGAAGATGTCATATACATCTTAACTCTGTGTTCTGGAAAAAAATAGCATCTGTTTAGAAGATGAAGTGTATATTGTCTTGTTTTCTTTTTCTCTTCAGGGTCAGCAGTTAAAAGAACACCAACACATATGGATGTTTGGAATATTTTACACAGATATTTACTGTCAAAGCAAGGGGAGACAGGGCTGGGGATTTAGCTCAGCAGTTTGGTGGCCTGCCTTGCAAACGCAAGGACCCGAGTTCAATCCCTGGTACCCAAAAATAAATAAATAAATAAATAAATAAATAAAAGAAAGGGGAGACAAAGAGAAAGCACTTTGTATTTGCTTCCATATTTATATGTTTGTTTTAATAAAGTCGGATAATGGAGGACTGAGATCTCAGAACAGCGATGCGATTTCTGTAATCATGCATTATAATCTATTTACCAAAACCCTCAGAGGTATAGAAATATTAAATGATTTTAATTTTCCAAGAAATATTCCACATTTAATTTGATTATGTTTAGGACTTACA
>NW_022974273.1:0-967 GCF_012274545.1 Fukomys damarensis
AGTGAAATCCCCAATTTATTTGAAGCACAACTGTATTCCTTTGTGTTTGTTGGTATCTGCCATTCAGAGATAGGAGCACTGTTGTGAGGCACTTAACCAGAAAAGCCCTTAAGGCCTAAGAGGGTGCCTAGCAACTCTGAGTGCACATCAGCCTACAGAATGCTGTATACTTGGGGATAAGTTCTGTTTGAAGTTAGAACACAAACGCACTCTGCAGAGTGCTTCTGTGGTTTAAAGTGCAGTTTTCTCTGGGAAACAGCTTCTTTTGCCACTTAGCCCTTTGAAACCAAAGTGGTTAGTTTCCTGAATATGAAGTACTCAACAGAGAAAGGTGCTGCAATGCTGTGACTTTTCCAGTGAAGTCCACACCTTACATGCAGTACAATTGTATTCCTTTTTATTTGTAATTCTTTTTCCTGGCAGAGATTAAAACACTGTTGTGAGGCACTTTACAAGAAAAGCCCTAGAGGCCTAAGAGAGTGCCTAGCACCTCTGAGTGCACTCAATCCTCCACAATCCTGTATACATTGTGATAGGTTCAGTTTGAAGGTAGAACACAAACACACTCTGCAGAGTGCTTCTGCAGTTTACACATCTGTTTTCCCCAGGAAACAGCTTCTTTCCCCATTATCCCATTGAGATCAAAGCAGTCAGTTTCCTGATGTGAAGTACTCCTCAGAGAAAGGTGCTGCAATGCTGTGAATGCACCAGTGAAGTCCACAACTTATATGGAGTACAAATGTATTCCGTTTTGTTTGTAGGTCTGTGAATAGCATTGATTGAAACACTGTTGTGAGGCACTTTACCAGAAAAGCCCTTAAGGCCTAAGAGATTGCCTAGAAGCTCTGAGTGTACACAAGCCTCCAGAATCCTTTATACTTGGGGATAGGTTCACTTTGAAGTTACAACACAGACGCACTCTGCATATTGCTACTGCAGTTTGACCTGCAGTTTACACAGGGAAACA
>NW_022974274.1:0-202 GCF_012274545.1 Fukomys damarensis
TTAGGACCTTGCAGAGTCCAACTATAAAGGAAGACAGGGAGCTCAGTTCCAGCCTAGCAGCCTGAACTGCAGTATGCTTCAGCTGACATACTGAGGTCAGTCCACACAGATCTATATGTACAATACCCACGTTGTCCACTGGTGACAATAGGGGCACACCTGGAAGGGGCCTTTTTTTCTTATTTTCTCCTTCTTCATTTAT
>NW_022974275.1:0-453 GCF_012274545.1 Fukomys damarensis
CTGGAACCAATTATTCATCCTACCTCAGCCTCCTCAGAAGTTGAAACTACAGGTGCTTGACACGGTGTGCTTTGCTTTTGCTGTCAGTAAGAAATGAAGAACCAGAGGGTCAAGAACACTCACTCATGTATCTTCAAGCTCTGGACATTAGAATATGAGGTTAGTACATTCTTCCTCCTTGTCACCTACAAAAGGAATTCTATCATTACTGACATTGCCACTGAAGCAGAGGCTCCCTGGCTCACTCAGCATCACCCAGACTCTCTCCCATGTGCTTCTACACTATACACTGGCATCCTCAGTCTGTCTTCAGCAGCCTTTTCAGAGCTTCACCCTCCTTTCTGACCTGCCTTTGACTCTCTCTTGCTCTACTGGCACTCACCTTTCTGGCATTTGTCTTAGATGTTGACTCCTTTTTCTCTCTTGCTCCATATACCTTAGGAAACCCGAACT
>NW_022974276.1:0-239 GCF_012274545.1 Fukomys damarensis
GAAGAAATAGTTCTAGAAAAGTTTCTAGGACGGAAAATATGAAAATTCAGATAGAAAATGTCAACAGACTTCTGAGCCAAGTGAGAATTGAAAGCATGGCCAGATCCTTGTGAAATTTCAGAACATATTGGACAAAAAGGAAATATTTAAATCTTTCATGAAAAATGAGATTTACATAAGGATTTTAACACTTTAAGGAAGGTATAGGAAAGTACAGTCCAGCAACAAGGAGAAAACCA
>NW_022974277.1:0-218 GCF_012274545.1 Fukomys damarensis
CTAGTAAAGTGAAATTTATAAACAAATAGCTAGTGAATGAATGTTTTACTCCTCAGTTCCTGTTTTCTATCTGTCAGACACATATAATCCGAGAGGCTCCATTGAGTTTGGTTTAGAAGAATGAATATCTCCGTATAAAGATGAATGTAATGATACACATAACTTGAGGTGAAGACCTTCAGCTGACACTGATAATGTGTGCCATGACTCATGCATTA
>NW_022974278.1:0-325 GCF_012274545.1 Fukomys damarensis
TGTAGGAGACGGCAGGCCCTGTTCATGGATCCTCTGGTCATTGTGAAATATTTCATTTTTGATGAACCTTTGATGTCTTCCCAGCTTTATTCATACCCTGGGTAATAGTCGTATAATGCATTTGGAAGATTTTCCTTCAGTGTTTTGTAATTTATGTCAACGGCTAGAATTAAAAGCTGTGGTCTTTGTCCTCATGCTCAGTTTGCGTACGTTCAAAACGATTCCCTTAACTTTCCAGTTACCGTGAAATGCAGACTGTTAGCTGCCAGTGCCAGACAAGAGCAACACTTAGGGCATATTAATCTGCTATGTACTTACTTATTAC
>NW_022974279.1:0-281 GCF_012274545.1 Fukomys damarensis
AGTGCGGGAAGAAAGCAAAACGTTGAACTAGAAGTCTGGACTCCCACCACAACCAGAAACAAAGATAGCACTGTCCTTGTAGATTACATTTTACATGTGTTATCATCCCATCAAGCCACTTAGAATATTGTGTTTGTCTGATTAGCACGAAACACTTCCGATAGTCCTTGCTCCGACCATCACTTCCCTCAGCAGTCCCTGCGGGAGGCTGCATCTCAGCTGGGTGAAGGAGGGGTACGGCTCACCCCACTCTGCCCAGCTCCTCCTGCCAACCCAGACTC
>NW_022974280.1:0-1497 GCF_012274545.1 Fukomys damarensis
TAAAAGGACAAGATTGCATTACAATTAATCCGTTTTAAGGGTCCAGGGATCTAGCTCAGTGGTGCTGGTGTCTGCTTCGCAAGCACAAGAACCCGAGTTCAATCCCAAGTACCCCCCACCCAAAAATCCGTTTTGTCTTTTCTACACATCATTTTAATTTCAGTTTTCTTATGTTCTAGTCATATATTATGCTTACTGGATTTTATTATGTTTAACTCCTTTGTATTTTCTCTTTTTTTTTCATTTTTAAGAGTGTTGAATTTCATGAAAGGGGGAAGAATCATAAGGAAAATGTGGCAAAGAGGATCAGTGAGGTAATATAGATTAGTTCTTTGCAAATTTTTATGTATAAATGTCAGTACTTTATCTCACTGTACCTTTATACGTATCCTATGTAGATTGAACAGAAAAGCCTGGACAAGGCAAAAGAAGAAGAAAAGGCATCAAAGGAGTTTGCTGCAATGGAAGCAGCTGCCCTGAAAGCATATCAAGAGGATTTGAAAAGGCTTGGCTTAGAGTCAGGTAAAAAAGCAGCCTGCAGGTTTCAAAAGTCACATGAGCTTTTAGTGTTTGCATAAAGAGTTTATATACTCAAGGTATAACCTGCTTTTATTATGCCCTACTTAGACTATAGGACCCACTTATACACTTATATTTTGCTTTTAATACTTCCTCTTTTAACCCCTTCATTCACATCGACCATACTGCCTTCGTGACTGTGTAGTCCTAGCTCCGTTGTAGCTGAGTGATTAATTTCAGAGGTACCTTGAATGTTTCAGGTATTCTTATTCAGTTGAAAGATAACTATTGATTGAAAAATAAACCTTGCAGGAGGTGAAAATAAAGTATGCTATGTACATATATAAATCTGCCAAAATGAAACCTATTCATCTATATAACCAATAAAAAGAATGAAAAACTTTGCAAAGAAAAAAAGTAAAACTTGCAGTATAACTACTAGTCATTTTACCTATGTAGTCATAACTACAAATATCTATTTTTATAGTTTAATATATAATGAAGTAACCTCTTATGGACAAATGACTATACTGCTACAAGGCAGATTATTTTGAGGATTAAGGATAACAAAATTCCAGGTAAAAGGTATTTTGATTGTATCTGCCTTGTCATTGAACTGAGACTATAATGTGGGAAACTTCTGGGAGCATTTCTTCCATGACAAATCCATTGTTTTCAACCCAGGCATTTAGCAGATCTCATTTGAACTTGCATAGTGGTTGGGTTAATCGACATGAAATGGCATTACTGTATTTTCTCTCAGTGCTAGGGATTGAACCCAGGACCTTTGCACTGAGCTACATCCCCAGCCTACCTTTTTTTTTTTGGTACCCAGGATCAAACTCAGGACCTCTGATCGCAAGGCAGGTGCGGTGCCACTGAGCTAAATCCCCAGCCGCCCAGGCTACTTTTTCAATTTCCTATTTGAGACAGTGTCTCACTAAGTTGCTAAATTGCCAAGACTGGGCTCAGATTTGT
>NW_022974281.1:0-201 GCF_012274545.1 Fukomys damarensis
AGCCAGCAATGCCACTGGTGGAAACTCCTAAATGGATGCATCTGAAAACCAGGAGCAGTCTTTCCTTGCCATCCCTCTTGCTTTCGTCAGTTGCATCAAAACTCTTGAACATTCTTCAGCACAATGCATCCTTTAGGGATAGACTTTCCTCACGTAGGAGAACAAAGGCAACAAGTGACAGTCTACCTTAGGGGCTCTTCC
>NW_022974282.1:0-209 GCF_012274545.1 Fukomys damarensis
TCTTTTGGTCTATCCCTAGTCCCCAAGTCATAGAATTAGTAAATTATTTAGTACAGTTTATTACATCTTACTCTCCAAAATTATAAGATCATCTAGGAACAAAAACTAAGATTTTTGAATTTATTGATATTTTTGTTTCAGGGGTCCTATTTTCTAAATATATAACTTAGATGGAGATTAATGAAGTTTGAAAATAATTCTAAAATAAA
>NW_022974283.1:0-637 GCF_012274545.1 Fukomys damarensis
CAGCTGGGTGTTCCAAGTTGAGCCTTAGTTAATCCACCACAGCAGTATACATCCAGAATAGCTTTATTATATTTGTTGGCAACTTAAAAATTAAAGAAGCAATTATTATAAATTTGGATGTACTCATTTTCAGTTAAATCCTCAATCTTCATCCAGAGTCCCTTCATACCATCGACCACAGCCAAGGGCCCATCTGGAAAAGAACTACACAGACTTGCAAGCAACAGCCAAAGGCTCACCCTGATACCACTGAAAAGGGCCTGAAGACCCTAGCCAGAAGCCTGCTCAGACAACAGGAACTGGGATACACAGGCCCCTGCCAAAGGTCCCCCAGACAACAGCTACATAAGGGCCCCAGCAAGAGGCACACCAAGATACCATCCCAAGTGTGCATAGGCTCCAGCCAGAAGTCCGTCCAGACAACAGGTCAGCTCAGGGTTATAAAAGGCTACCATTCTAAACCCAGGAATTGGTGTACTGGGGAGCAGCAGAGTAAAGGCTTCTCAGTGGCCTGCTGACAAATGAAGACCACTGGACGAGCAAAAAGTTCCCTCAACAAAGGCACAGCAGGCCTCATCTGTTGAAATGAGAAGACACAGAAATAAGTGTCAAAACCAGACTTCCAGATCACCTAAGG
>NW_022974284.1:0-544 GCF_012274545.1 Fukomys damarensis
ACGCACACACCCACGCACGCGCACCCACGCACTCCCCCACCCCAGAGCACGCACGCATACACATGCACGCACGCACGTATGATTTAGAAACATGTTCACTTTGTTTTGGAAGTGCAAGCGAAACACGTGTTCTCAAGTCTCATCTATGGTCACCACAGTAATCTAACCCCCACGGGGCGGGGGCATTTGCGTGCGCGGGTGTGTGCGTGCGTTGGTGCGTGGGAACGCGTGCGTGGGTGCGTGCGTATGCATGCGTGTGCGTGCGTGGTTGTGTGCGTGCGTGCACGTGCGTGGGTGCGTGGGTGCGCGTGCATGTGTGTGTGCATATGCGTGCGTGTGCGTGCGTGCGTGGGTGCGCGTCCGTTGGTGTGAGCATGTGCGTGCGTGTGCGTGCGTGGGTGTGTGCGTGCGTGCACGTGCATAGGGGCTTGGGTGCGCATGCGTGGGTGCGTGCGTGTGCGTGCGCGCACGTGCGTGGGTGTGTGCGTGCGTGTGTGGGTGCACGTGCGTGTGCGCGCGTGCGTGGATGTGTGCGTGCGTGCAC
>NW_022974284.1:1735-2345 GCF_012274545.1 Fukomys damarensis
CTATAAACTTTCTTGGTTCCTGGGAATCGACCTCCGGCCCTTGCCTTGGGCAGGCAAGAGGCAGAGTCATTCAAACTTTAACTAACTAAATAACTAACTAAATCTTTCCTTTATGTACTTCCCGTGGGTTGTTGCTTTGTGATTGTTTGTGTGTTTGTGTGTGTGTGTGTGTGTGTGTGTGTGTGTGTGTGTATGCTGGGAATTGAACTCAGGTCCTTGCGCTTTCAAGGCAGGCCACCGAACCGCTGAGCTAAATCCACTGTTTTTTGTTTTGTTTTGTTTTCTTTTGTTTTTTCAGGGGACGCTGCGGAGGGGGGATGTACTTGGGACCTGCCTGCGCTTGCGCGGCAGGTGAGGGCCCCCACGGAGCTAAATCCCAGCCTTGTTACCCCCCCCTCCTATAAACAAAAGGCAATACAGTTGTACTCCATATAAATTGAGGACTTCACTGGTAAATTCACAGTGATGTAGTACATTTCTATGTGGAGTAATTCACATTCAGGAAAGTAACTGCTTTGATATCAAAGTGCTAAGCAGTGAAAGAAGATGTTTCCCGGGGATAACGGCAGTTTAAAGAGAAGAAAGCACTCTGGAGAGTGTGTTTGTGTTC
>NW_022974285.1:0-382 GCF_012274545.1 Fukomys damarensis
CAGAGGAATGGGGGAAAAAATGAGAACCAAGACACATCATATAAAGGTACAAGATCCCAATGATGAATGTAACTATTGTTTACCTTAAATGTACCAATAAACCTAATGGAAAAAAAGTTTAAAAAATAAAGGGACTCTGGAGAAAGAAATGATTAATAAAAATAGGTTTGTATAGCTCTGTTGTTTTAGCCACAGTTTACCAGTTAAGAAGTTATTAAATGTAGTATGACATGGAACCAAGGCTTCCAAGGAAAGGAAATTTTAAAATCTAGGACTCATTTCCTTTGATACCTAGATGAAGAAATACTTGTCAAGGAATTCTGAGACCCAAATTCTAGTTACTAATGTGTTTTGTGAGTTCGTAGAAATTCTTGAGCTTCTT
>NW_022974286.1:0-749 GCF_012274545.1 Fukomys damarensis
TGCACACAAGCCTCCAGTACTCTGTATACTTGGAGATAGGTTCCGTATGACGTTAGAACACAAGCGCACTTTGCAGATGGCTTCTGGGGTTTAAAGTGCAGTTTTCCACAGGAAACAGCTTCTCTCGGGGCTTAGATTTTTAAAGCAAAAGCGGTCAGTTTCATGAATGTAAAGTACTCCACAGAGAAAGGTGCTGCAACTCTGTGAGTTTACCAGTGAAGTCCACCTCTTATGTGGAGTACAACTGTATTCCTTTTTGTTTGTAGGTCTCTGCCTGGCAGAGATCGAAACACTGCTGTGAGGCACTTTTAGCAGAGAAGCCCTTCAGGCCTAAGTGAGTGCCTAGCACGTCTGAGTGCACAGAAGCCTCCAGAACTCTGTATACTCGGGGATAGGTTCAGTTTGACGTTAGATCCCAAAGTACTTTGCAGAGGGCTTCTATGGTTTAAAGTGCAGTTTTCCCCGGCAAACACCTGCTCTCGCCGCTTAGCCGTTTAAATTGAAAGCAGTTGGTTTCATGAATGTGAAGTACTCCACAGAGAAAGGTGCTGCAACTCTGTGAGTTTCCCAGTGAAGTCCACCTCGTATGTGGAGCACAACTGTGTTCCTTTTTGTTTGTAGGTCTCTGCCTGGCCGAGACAGAGACACTGTTGTGAGGCACTTTTAGCAGAGAAGCCGTTCAGCCTTAAGAGAGTGCCTAGCAGCTCTGAGTGCACACAAGCCTCCGGAACTCTGTGTACTTGGGGATA
>NW_022974287.1:0-724 GCF_012274545.1 Fukomys damarensis
AGGATGTGGGTTTTAAAGTTAGTATCAGCATGAGATTTTGCCATTGGGTTAGTCATAGTGCAGGATTTAAAGTAACACCTTATGGGTAAGTAGGAATCATGTCAGTTAGGGTTAGGGTTAGGATTGGTGAACATGATAAGGAAAGAATTCAGGTATCTGACAAATTTATGTGAGAATGAAGGTTAGGGCACTGACTTTTTTGAGTGTAAGGAGTACTGTGGGTTCCCAAGGACCTGAGCATTGCAGTCTGTATATAATGCATAGTGTTTGGCTAGCAAGTATGGTTAGACATAGATTTAGGGTAAGGTATAGCTCCCATATCATACCCTGTATATATAATTCCCTCCTCTAGGTTTAGGCTTAGGATTTGGGTTAGCATTAGGATTAGGGTGAGTGATAGCCTTTGTATTTTTCTATCTCGGTATTGGGGTGAGGGTTTCATAGTTAGTATCATCATGACATTTCACCTTAGGTTTAGAAATAGTGCAGGATTTCAAGTACCACTGTATGGGAAATTAGGAATCATGCTGTTGGTGAGGGTTAGTGTTACGAATGTTGAGCATGATATGGAAGGAATTCACATACCTGATAATTTGCTTATGAGAATGAATGTTAGGCCACTGGCTTTTTTGAGGGTGAGGTGTACTGTGGGATTCCAAAGACCTTTGCATTGCAGTCTGGATATAATGCTTAGTGTCTGACTAGGCAGTAGGGTAAGACCTAG
>NW_022974288.1:0-229 GCF_012274545.1 Fukomys damarensis
ACCTATCCACTGTTGCACCTGAATAATACATTTCCAGATATGGAATATCTAGGGAGGTAGTGAAAAAGGCTTTTGATACATATTTGATGCAACGTCACTACCAAATTGCTTTCATTTTTGGATCGATTCCCACATCTCTGAAGGCATGTGACACTGGTTAGCCATCCATTTCATCTTTGTCAATCAGTAGGTGGAGAAGTGAGCATTTCCTTACCATGGTCAGTAATGT
>NW_022974289.1:0-220 GCF_012274545.1 Fukomys damarensis
TAGTCCATGGCGCCATCTGCTGGGCTTTCCTCTTGTTACAACTCTGGGACCTCAGGTCACCTATATCTCTCCTATAAGCTTGCACAATTTTCAGGGTAATTTATCGTTGTTCCCCACTACTCTTCAGGACTACAGAAAATTGGAAGCTTGCTTCAGCCCTTTCTTATGAGCGTCCCAGTTGGTCTCCTGCTGTCACGATGCCAGCAGTGACTCCAGAGAA
>NW_022974290.1:0-379 GCF_012274545.1 Fukomys damarensis
CCACAGGAAGCCTTGTTTTCCTCAAATATCCCTGCTTCTGCTAAGAGTGGTGGTAGGGTCCCAAATGAATGTTCATTTGTCCCAAGTGAAACACCTTCACATCTTAGCATGGTGCAGTGAGGGACATTCATTTTTCCTTCTTGGGTCTATTGTTCCCTTTGAGATATACACGACAGTTATGTTCATTGTTATTGTCTTCTACCTTTACTTGAGAGGTCTTGCTTCTCATGTTTTGCTCTTGTCCCTACGCTCCCTTCAGTACCTACTCTCCTACCGATTTACAAAATTTTTTTTTGATTTTATGATTTTATCCTATATTTTCTTCTGCATATTTCCTCTGTCTTTCAATTCCCACTTTCCCTACACATTAAGCCCTTTT
>NW_022974291.1:0-414 GCF_012274545.1 Fukomys damarensis
GCTAAGCTAAATTCCTGGCAGTGAATCCCTGACAGTGGGAATGTAAATTAGCACAACCACTATGGAAATCAATATGAAGAATGCCCAGCGTAGTGGTGCATGCCTACAACCCTAGAGGTCTGGAGCTGAGGCAGGAAGACTGCCTTGAGTTCGAGGCCAGCCTGGGCTACATAGTAAGTTCAGTCTGAACTACACAGTGAGACCTTGTCACAAAAAAAATAAAACAGAAATCAATATGGAGATACCTCAAATAGCTAAAAACAGAAATTTTATTCAACCCAGCTATTCCCCTTCAAGATACCCTCCCAAAAGAGTTAAAAGCATCACATTGCGGTGATACACGTATACCCGTTTATAGCAGGACAGCTCACAATAGCTGAACCTTGGAAGAGCCTCTATGTCTGTCAACAGATG
>NW_022974292.1:0-4319 GCF_012274545.1 Fukomys damarensis
AATGTAACTGTACTGTATCCCTAAAACGTACCAATAAACTCAATTAAAGCTGAAAAAAAAAATAATAGGCTAGGAAAAACCAAGAAAGCAAGTAAGTACAAAATTTTCAGAGCTTTTATTTAAGTTAGCCTTAAGAAACCTTGCTGAAAATAAGGGCTTTATCAATAAAAATAAAAATTGCTTAGTAAACATAATCATAATCACTGTGTGAAATGGCTGATTTTCTAGAAGACAAGTAATTTACTTAGTATTCCTATGCGAGAGATGGTCTTAAAATTTTGCATTTACAAAGTTTAAAATTCTCTCTCTCTAAAAAAACACACATCTGAAAGGCCACGTTGAAGCAGTATCTTTAGACTCATACAATCTTAAAATCTGAAAGGACTTTAGAAATAGTTTCACATGCTGAAAGCATTATCAAATTTCTTTAGCTGGAAACAGAGCCACAAATGCTGTGCCTCTTCTACACGCTCATCCCGCCTAACAATCTAAGTCACTCCTGCTGAGACAGTGACAGACTGATGCAGGCAGTTCATTAGAGAGACAACTCCAACAGGCTGGCATGACCTGTAAATCTCGGTCCTTCAGAGGAACACACAAAAGAAATAAAAACGTAGCTCAGTGGTTCCACTGCCTGCCTCACAAGTGCAAGGTCCCAAGTTCGATCCCCGGTACCCAAAAAATAAATAAAAACAGTGGGGATCTAGAAGTGCCAGAGAGAGCACGGCACAGACATACCAGGGCAGGCACAGTGAACACGTCTTGTCCGCCCTCCACATCCTGCCCAGCTCACTGCACGCTTGGAATTCACCAGTTTGTAAGCTCTGGGCTCAGGCTCTCACACATGGCTTTACACAGGCTTAAAATGGGGTGGGAACTCTGACTGCCCCTAACTTCTGCACAGCCTCCACTGCACACAATCACCACGGAAACAGCAGTGAGGACACTTTGCCTGAAGCCCTTCCTGATCAGCCATGGTTCTCCCTGAGGTCCCCCACCTTCTGTTTTCATAGTATCTTGGCATGGAAACAAAGTCATAAGGATTTCCAACTTAAGGGAATGGGAGACCTAAAGGAAGGTAAGTGGCAAGAATACTGTCCACAACACTAGCCTCATCACCAAAATAACCCCCATCTTAAAGGAAGACATAACTTTTCCAGAAATAAGACCAGACACTTCTAAGTGACATTCACTGGCCTGTCCTGAACTGACAGAAGTATAAAGGGAGCATGTAAGAGCACTGGAAATATTTCCTCTAAGTTCAAACTGCGAGTAATACATGCACCTCCTCAGCGAGCAGAGTCAGGCGATCACACACGTTACCTTCACGTCCTCAGCACTGGGATGTGGTGGCGTCTTCATCTGCACGACGGTGTAGAGAATGTCGTGGACGTGGTTGTTCAGGTACAGCACCGGGTTCGCGATGACCGTCTTCGTGGACGCGATGCTTGCCGACAGCAGCGGCAGGGTGGTGGGCAACGGCAGCGGAGACTGGAGCTGCTTCACTGTGGTTTCCTGCAGGTGACAGTTAGTTGTTCAAAACAGTGAAAGCAGTTCCCCGATAAAATACTGGTGACAAATACAGGAGTAAAAGCAACTGGCTGTTTTCCCTGTGCGCTCCACACACGCTTCCTGAGCAGCCAGTGCGCATCAGGCACTGTCAGACGGGGTGGGAGGGAAAACTGGGCTCCTCACTCTTAACCTCACTTGTCACGACCAAAACTTGTTTATACAAAAAACTACACAATACAAATACCTGATTCCTACGAACAGATCAACCCACAAGTCATTTCACAGCTCCAACTGGAAGACCTACTGAAATTACTAGGATAACCAAAGTCAAACTCAAAAAGATGCCCATACCTGCTGCGATTCCTGTAGCAAAAATTTGAGTTCCATTCTTACTGAGGCCAGGCCACCTCCTTGGGCCCCATGAAGGCTGCAGTAACTAAGAAACACTCTGAGGAGATCCTGGTTTTTCTGCAACCACAGCTTTCGTCTCTCTGCATGTTCTCGTTTAGCCTGCAATCTCCGTCTTTCTATTTGGTGACGCTCATAGGAACCAATATCTGGTCTGTCTACCATTTCCTCCTGGTTCAAAAAATCACTATCTACCCTGGAATACATTTCG
This sequence comes from Fukomys damarensis, assembly GCF_012274545.1. NCBI lineage: Eukaryota > Metazoa > Chordata > Mammalia > Rodentia > Bathyergidae > Fukomys > Fukomys damarensis. The sequence continues at coordinate 2,132 of NW_022974292.1, forward strand.
CTGGCATATTCCTTAACAACTGCTTCATGATTACATATCTCATGCAAGGCAGCAATTTCCTTCTCAAGCCAGCTATAGAGCTGAAACCTGAGCTTCCCTCCATCTACTTCATAACCTGTAGCCAAAGTTCTCAGTTCAGTCATGAGGATCTTTAAACAAGCTCTGAACTTCAGTTGTTCAGCAATCACATCCACGTCAGCGTCCCCATCAGGACTATCCCCCTCCTGGGGGGTCAGCGACGGGGCAGGGCCTGTGGCCCTCTTCCCATCCCAGGCATCCTTCTCCCTGGCGTCTCTGCTCTTCATCACTAAGCCAGCAGTGTCTTCGTCCTCCTCTAAGGCACTGTCGTGATCTTCACCCCAGTCAAGGGTAAGCGGTTCGTCACCAACCTTGGCGACAGGCTGGCTCCAGTCAAACTGTGACGAGGTGACATCCGACCAGGCGGGGGCAGTACTCGCGCCGCTGTCACTCAGGGCTCCTGATTCTGAGGGCTCATCACCCATTGTTTTAGAAACAGGGCCAGCCTGGTCTTTTTTGGCAGGTAAGGCAGATACTTTGGTAACTTTGGGAATTTTAGAAAGTACCTCCAGAGCCAAAACTGGGCATCCAACTTTAAAATGAGCATTTGCAGTGGTAAAGAATAATTTTCTTTCAATGAGGTTGATTTTATCAGCAAAGTTTTTCTCAGTTTTCAGACCTAAGGTTGCCAAAGTTCCTTCAGGGGAGGCCAGGTTTCTTCGAATAAGCAAAGGATGTGTTCGAAGGTAGTTGTAAAAACTAAATACCACTGGGTTGCACGATTTGATAGTAACTACAGAAATCAAACAGATATAATCACAAGTTATTATGTTAATAAGTACTTACACTGCAAAAAGATAAAAGTATGTCAGCATTCCCACAAAATAAAAGATGCATAAATACTAACCTAGGATAGATTAGCTATGATACATTCATAGCATCATTTAAACTATACAGCTGAAATAATAATAATTGCCCTGCATGCTATGGAGCAAAGTCAAGAATACACTGAGTAAAAGAAGGTACAGAAAATACACTAACAGTAGAGCGAGTACAGACACATGCATTTTTGCTTGTATTTTTTCAATGGAAGGAAAACCCACAAAAGAATTCTCTAAAAGAGAGGTCAACAGGAAAAGACACCACAGAGAATGCTTTGGCCTGATATATTTAATTTCATGCCAACAGTTTACACAATTTTTAAAAAATTTAAATGTAAAAGAGTAATTCACAAAAGCCAAGATTAAGCAAATGAATCTGTGTGTGAAGCTGGTAGTAAAAGCAGACAAAGGTGAACTATGAAAAGTAAAACAAGAAATATAATTGTACATCTGTACAAGGATATACAATAAAAATAAAAATACCTGTAAAAAATTAAAGAAAAAAAAAAGCTTAACCTGTTCCCAGTCAGCATGTTTTTAGCACATCTGTGCTCTTATTCTGAAATAACTCTGTGTATATAAAATAGCAAATAATTATATTAATGACATATAAATCCAAGCTGTTCACAAGACACAAGTGTAAAGTGTAACAAAGATCTTATAATGTATATCTGAATTAGAATTTCCAAGGTATGCTCCTAAATTTTCAGGGGAAAAAAGTCCCAGCTACATTCACTGCAGTAGCCTAAAAATGACAACCAATCAGGAGAGGCTAGGATTCTGGTTAACAGGCCACAGTGTGTGAATTCCTCACAGCAGGATGCAGACCTCTTCAGAGGAATGGGTGTTTCCAGTCTGGTGCAAGAGAGGTGCAAGAGGAGTCTGAAACATTTTGCTGTCCAGAAAGCAGTGAAACTGGGGAAAAAAAAATCACACCGAAAGGGTCTAGGAACTTGAAGGGGTTCCCAACTGTTAAAGATGGGACAACCTGACCGTCTATAAAACCAACAGCAAATGACTGAAATACAAGTCTTATCTAAATCCATGAATACAAAATAACCTTTTTAAGAAGAGATAATCAGAGCCAGGCATGGTGGTGCACGCCTGTAATCTCAGCACTCAAGAAAGAGGCTGAGGCAGGAGTATCACTTTAAGTTCTACTAAGTTCGAGGCCAGCCTGGACTACATAGTCAGACCCTGTCTCAAAAAACAAAACTACAAGGGCTGGGGATTTAGCTCAGTGGTTCTGCTACCTGCTTTGCAAGCACAAGGGCCTGAGTTCAATCCCC
>NW_022974293.1:0-222 GCF_012274545.1 Fukomys damarensis
CCATGCCAGGAGAGCCGAAACCCAGAGGTTTGAGTCACCCGCTCACTGCCTCACAGCTGCCGAGGGGCAAAGCTCGCCTTCCCACCCAGGCTCTCCGACCTCGAGTTTGTGAAGTTTGTTCTGTTGCTTTTGTCTTTTCACTCTGCCTGCTGCCACATTGCTGCCTGTTTATTCTATTGATAAATGACCTCCTTACTCTGTTGTCGCCTCCTCCTGCGCCTG
>NW_022974294.1:0-266 GCF_012274545.1 Fukomys damarensis
CTAGAGATGCGGCTAGCAGCCTGCGCACCACGGAGCCGGCCCGCAGCACAGAGAGCTGCTGTAGGGCAGGCCTGGGTCCCAGTGCTGCAGCCCAGTCCCACCCTGAGGCTCAGCGCAGTGGGCAGGGAGAAAGCAAGGCTGGCCGGAACCCTGCAGGACGCCAGGCCTCACAGTCACCGAGAGCTGGACACGGGAGGTCAGAGAGCTTCTGCTGCCGCGGTCACAGCATCAGAGACACGAGGTACCGAACTGAGGGCACCGAGCTG
>NW_022974295.1:0-212 GCF_012274545.1 Fukomys damarensis
TATGCACGGTGTTGCCCTTGCGTTGGTGCTTCCCAGATGCTTTTCATCAGGTCTGCGCTGTTTTTGCCAGTATCTCTCATAGGCCTGTTAAAGCCACTCTAATCTTGTGTGTGAATTCAAATGGGAATTGGATGTTTGGTTCTGACACAAAAAAGAGACATGTATCTGAGTCCACTCCTCACTCAGATGGAGCAGGCAGTGTCCGCGGAGAC
>NW_022974296.1:0-206 GCF_012274545.1 Fukomys damarensis
CCAAATGTTTATTATAATTTTCATAAAATTATCTTATATTTACCTAGTATATAATATGATCTTTGGGGGGCTGTTTTTTTCTGTAGAACTACAGACTAGTAAATATAGTTTCTGACTTTCTCCGTTCAGTCCTGCTAAAAACGTGAAGTCATCTTTGCTTGTGAGAACTCACATTCAGTTTATTCCCAGATTAATTTTTTTTTTTT
>NW_022974297.1:0-242 GCF_012274545.1 Fukomys damarensis
CTCCTGTGTCTGCTCAGGGCCTCTGATAAGTAACCCAGCCAGTCAGTGTAAAGGAAATCATACGACATTGCTTTCTTTGTCCCTTCCCTTATTTTGGCATGCTGCCACCAGTAGGCTGCATGGGTTGGTAAACAGAATTTCTGGGAGAGGTACAAGCAAAAGGAAGAAAGGTTTCTCAGGATGGGGTGGCCTTGGTAGATGTCAGCCAGGCGGGAAACTGTAAGACTGGTGAGGTAGAAAGA
>NW_022974298.1:0-565 GCF_012274545.1 Fukomys damarensis
AAACAAAAAAAAAAAAAGAAGAAGAAGAAGAAACCAGACAGTTCCAACGATTAAATGACAATGACAATACAACATATCAGAATCTATGGGACACAATGAAAGCAGTCTTAGGAGGGAAGTTCATAGTACTGAATATGCATATTAGGAAAACAGAGTAAGCACAATTAAACAACCTATTGCTGAACCTCAAGCTTCTAGAAAAAGAAGGGCAGAACAAATTATTTGTAAACAGGGGAGGAGGAAGGGTTAAGGGAGGTTGGGGATATGGGGAAAAATGAGAATCAAGATCTGTCATGTAAAGGTATAAGATCTCAATGATAAATGTAACTGTACTGTACACTTAAAAAGTACCAATAACTCAATGACAAAAAAAGAAATAAGAATACAAAAGGTTAAAAGATGAATGTCCTTTTGTAGACATCAGAAAATGCCATAACAAATTCTCTGTGCTATTTGAAATATTAAAAAAAGGGGGCAGGACATAGCCAAAGCTCATAAAAGGGAGGAAATTATAAAGATTAGAATGAAATTAATGTAATTGAAACCAAAAGAATGATACAAAAAA
>NW_022974299.1:0-377 GCF_012274545.1 Fukomys damarensis
AAAAAATATACAATACAATAGCAAATGAAAACACACTGCATTTTTTCCTACTTATTAATAAAAAACATCATTAGGGTGGCATATTTGAAATTTAAAGAGATACTATTCTATCTAGAATAGAATTTTAACATTACCTGTATGGAAAAGAACTTCATTTCATCAAATTCAATTACAAGGTTCTTTTCATCATTTCCAGACAGCAAGCTAAAACTTTTTGTATATTTCACAAAGTTGTTTATAGAGATGCGAATGTACAAATTTGTGTAATACTTTAAGTAGATGGAAAACAGAATATTTAGGAAACAAATTTTTTGTAAATTGAACAAATAATGCATTATAAAATAAATCCATTAAGCAATTCAGGCTCAAACCTAAAA
>NW_022974300.1:0-229 GCF_012274545.1 Fukomys damarensis
TTGAATATAATAATGTTTGGATTTTTCTAAAAATGAATTGACATGCATTTCTGTGTTCATAAACATAATTATATATAAGTAATTTAAAATCTAACTGAAAAATATATGCATAGAAAGAGGATTAAACGAAATTAACATTCTGAGTAAGGATAAGAGTTTTGTGAGACAAATGTCTTCATTTGTGGAGTTTCCTAAAAATATTATTTGGATTTCGAGCTGCCCTGAGCAG
>NW_022974301.1:0-449 GCF_012274545.1 Fukomys damarensis
CCCCCACCCTTCCCACTTTCCTTACACCTTTAGCCCTTTACTTCCTATTTCACATTATTAATAGTCTCATTATGATCCTGTGTACTATTATAGTTTTTCACACCAAAGAAACTATTTGGTATTTCAGTTAAAGAAATCTCTGTATGAATATTAAAAATAGGGAATCCTAAAATAAAACTAAAAAGGAAAGTAAAAGAGAAAAGGCAATGATGTAACATCAAAATAATCCTTAATTCTGGAGATGAAAATGGCCCCTGAACATATTTAAATTGCTTCTTGCTCTTATAGTCTTATCTTATTCTTTTTTTTCATTATTTAGAGAATATTAGTTTCTGTAATCAAACCCACGTAGATAGGACCTTACATATTTAGTACAATGTGTTACTCCTGTACACATGGAAAAAAAATAAATTAACATTTCTAGACCAATATGGTTGTCCATTTCTGTA
>NW_022974302.1:0-219 GCF_012274545.1 Fukomys damarensis
TCCTGAGGGATTTATTGGAGGCTGTCTTACAGTAACATTTTTTAAACAAGTAGGAGTCCATTCTAAAAAATGATAAAAATCATGATATAGTAAACATGTGAAGCAGTAACAGTTGTTTAATATCATGAATAAAAGCATACTGTACATAATTGTACATGCTATCACTTTTATGGCTGTCAGCACAGTAGTTTTGTTTACATTGACATCAATCACCACAAA
>NW_022974303.1:0-297 GCF_012274545.1 Fukomys damarensis
AATTACAGGATGTGCTTCAGAGTGCAGAATGTTACTGGCCACAGTGGGGTATCAGATCCTACATTTCAATGCCCGGTTAAGTCTTGGGGTATGCGAACACGGTACTTCCAAGGGACAAACATTCTTCCTGTTTTATAGTCAAAATGTGATTGGAATCAAGGACTTTAAAGCTTCTATGCCAGTGATGGCAAACCTTTTAGAGATGAGGGCCCAAACTGCAACCCAAAACCCACTTATTTATTGCAATTAAACCTGAATACTTAATTTTAGTTCAGAAAAAACAACTCATACATTAAA
>NW_022974304.1:0-646 GCF_012274545.1 Fukomys damarensis
TAGTTCTGTGTTTTGTTTTGTTTGTTTTTTGTCTAGTTGATCTATTTGTGACGGGGATATTGGGGTCCCCTGCAGTCTCGTATGGATGTTTATAAACATCTTTTATGTCCAGTAGTATTTGTTTTGAGGAGTTGGGTGTGCCCGTGTTTGGTGCATATATGTTTGTAATTGTTATCTCCTCTTTTTGAATTGTTCCTTTAACCAATATATAGTGACCTTCTTTCCCTCCTTTGATGAGTTTTGGCTTGAATTTCATTTCATCTAAAATAGAACTTGTGGTTGTTTTTAGGCTCCTGTTGCATCGAATATTGTTTTCCATCCTTTGATTTTTAGTTTATGGATTTCTTTTTGGATGAAATGTGTTTCTTGTTTACAGAATACTGTTAGGGTTTGTTCTTTCTTTTTCTTCCTTTTTGAAATCCAGTCTACAAATTTGTGTCTTTTGATTGGAGAGTTGAGACCAATCATATTTAGTGTTATTACTGAAAGGTATTGACTTCTGTCCTAGTTGTTTTTTGGTGATTCCTTTTTTTTTCCTTCATCTGCTTAAGTTGCTCACCTTACTTGGAGTATTCATTCCATTAGATGTTTTCTTTCTTTCTTTCTTTCTTTCTTTCTTTCTTTCTTTCTTTCTTTCTTTCTTTCT
>NW_022974305.1:0-1070 GCF_012274545.1 Fukomys damarensis
TTTTTTTTTTCCAATTTGTTGTCTGTGTTGATGCTTGCAAATTGCTTATGGTGGGCTGCTTTGTTAATAGTATCAAGGCCTCCTTAAGAAATGACTGTTTTTCAGAAATGTCTTCTAGGTGTAGCTGGATTGTGGCGTTTGAGTCTGTCCTGAGATCCTGCCTCTTCAATGTAGGAGGGTAGGAAGTTGCTGCTTACTTTCCCGAGTACCCAGTGCTTCGGTGCTGGACCAGGGTATTCTTTAGGACTCCCAGACAATCTCAGGAAGAGCAACTGATCACAACTATGTCACCTTGGCAATCAGTAATAACAATAACATTTATCTCTTTTGAGTGGAATTATGATTGGCATTAGTAATACTAACAGCAAGCATTAACTGCTATACGCTAGTTACCATACTAAGTACTTTAAGCATATCATCTCATTTAACCTTTACACTAAATGAAGTAGTTTCTCTTCTTATCCTGTTGTATAAATGAAAAAACAAGTTCAGAGAGATTGATTGACTTGCCCAAGATCTCACAGCTCCTAAACGGTCCATCAAGGTTTCACAAGGTGATGCAGTGCTTCCGACTATGCTTGCTGTTCTCTAAGGAGAATGTGGTAATTATCATTGAGTTCTTTGATTGGCTTCAAAATGCTAAAGAACTCCCTCATGTTCCTGAGTGATGTGGTCCCCAGCTGACAACTGCAGTAGAATTTTGGATGTTTAGACTGATAACCAGGTACACAACTTACCTATTCGACCAGGTGCCTGTTTGCCTATTAGATGCTGCCTTATCCAAGGTTGCTTATGATTGGGTTGCCATCTTTTTATTTTATTTATTTATTTATTTTTTGGTACTGGGGATTAAACTTGGGTCACTGCCCTTGCGAGGAGGCAGTGGAACCACTGAGCTAAATCACTGGTCCTTGGGTGTGCCATCTTTTTAGATTCCTCCTAACTAATATTTTCCGCTTCTCAGGGTATCAGTGTTGTAATCACGCCACCTCTAAGTGTCTAGGTATGGTTCCACATCCTTGCTGTGCTCCTCAAACTGAGCAGCCATGGAAAAGTGACCTCAGCTTTCA
>NW_022974306.1:0-203 GCF_012274545.1 Fukomys damarensis
GTTAGATACTAAGATAGGGTTTCAAATATCCTTCTCCAGTATAAATAGCCCAGTTGGCAGCTGTGGCATCTCACTGCTCTGTGCAGCAAGGCTGTGTTCTTTTCTGCTCAGAGATAACGGAGGATGATGGATGGTATTCTGAGCAGCAACCTTCAAGCTTGATGGCTAAGACATACATCCTCATCCAAGGTCCTGGCATGTCC
>NW_022974307.1:0-282 GCF_012274545.1 Fukomys damarensis
CAGATATTTATTATAAAGGCAGCCAGTGCAAAATGAATAACGCTTACAGTTGGATACAATATTTCTTGAATTTTCTTAAGATAAGTATAACAAGACCCTAAATATCATAAAATCTTCTTTGGCAGCTAAGACAAAACTAAAAATAGTAATGATATGATAATTAAAACAATCCACTACATACAAAATGTATTATTATGTAAGTGTGCATAAATGCTATAATTAATATGCAATAATAATTTTCATCTTTAGGTGATTAGATTATGAATAATTTATACTTTTATT
>NW_022974308.1:0-249 GCF_012274545.1 Fukomys damarensis
GAAGGTAGGAAATGTGGTATTCATCTTCAGTAAAGGGTATCACACTTGACTTGAAGTAGGTTTTTCATGAAGTTGATCTACAAGGCTACACTTGTCAGTCACTAGATTACTCAAAGAGAGGGCATACTAATGACTGGTGGGGACCTCTCAGGGAGGATTAAAAATGCACAGTTTTTTCCAAGCCCAAAATTTTAGGACTCTATGAGCCATGGTGAAGCAGATATGCTTACACTGTTCCAACAAACCCGG
>NW_022974309.1:0-236 GCF_012274545.1 Fukomys damarensis
ACCATCTGTCAAACAAAACCACCTTCCCTCTGGGAAGAGAACAGAACAAACCTCAGGAAAAAGCAATCAAGTCAATTTGCTAAGAATTGCTTGTCAGAAGCCAGAATCCGGGAGGACATAAACGTTATGTGCAAAGGAGCTATTTTAGGAGCACATCTTTCCAGCTGGCTAACAGTCACAGCTGGGTTGCTGGAAAATAGCCTTCATTTTTTTCTCCAGGAAAATTGTTTCCAAAA
>NW_022974310.1:0-201 GCF_012274545.1 Fukomys damarensis
AACTGTTCACAGAAGTAATGGCAGAAAATTTCCCAAGCAGGGGAAAAGAACTTGACATACAGAAAGTGAGGCATATAGGACTCCAACTAGCCATGATAAAAAAAATAATAGACAGACAGGTATATAATAGTTAAGATTGCAGAAACCCAATAGAAAAAACAAAATTGTACAAGCAGTTAGAGAAAAGAAACAAATCACACA
>NW_022974311.1:0-413 GCF_012274545.1 Fukomys damarensis
CTTTTATCTAGAATATGTGAAGCCAAGGCCGGGGTGTAGCTCAGCATCAGTTGCCTGGCAAATTCGAGGTCCTGAGTTTGATTCCTTTTACACACACACACACACACACACACACACACACACGCACACATATAAATGTGAAGCCAGGTGTGGAGGCAGGCGAATGCCTGCACTTGGGAGGCTAAGGCAAGGCAAGGAATGTAGCTTAATGAGAAAGTCTAGTAGTGTTCAATACCTGATACAAAAAAACAAAGTAAAACAAATTAAAAAGCAAACCCATCCCAAACTAATAGTGTACACCTATCCATGAAATGTAGGGTAAAAGCTTTGACCTCAACAAATTTTACTATAAGAAAACCAAAAATGACAATCCAAGTATTTTAGTTAATGAAATCTTTCATTTCCCTATATAC
>NW_022974312.1:0-538 GCF_012274545.1 Fukomys damarensis
GACCCCCAACCAGGCCCTACCTCCTAACTGCTCATTCAGCCACAAGCTTATCCATCGCTGAATCCACTGCTGAGTATGGCGCCCCATAATCTAACACCGTCCCAACACATGAGACTTTTGGATGACACTAGATCTAAACCTTAACACAGTCCTTCATCACCAGTACATTAGGTCAACTAAGGATATATTTTTTAATCAACTTAAGGCCTCTCTGAACAATTGGCAATATAATCTTAAAAACAGGACATATAACTTTATTTTTAGATTTTCAAAATCAGAATTTCTGATTCTGAATAAAGAGAATTTTCTTCAATTAAATATTACATTTGCCACTGATACATTTGGAAGTCATAAGAGAGACAAAAACAATCCTCCAATATCTTATTATCCAATGATAACTGAAAGTAACTAAATTTATTATCTTCTTTTTTGTTTTGTTTTGTTTTGTTTTTGTACTGGGAATTGAACTCGGGACCTTGCACTTGAGAGGCAGGCAGTGGCACCACTGAGATAAATCCCGGGCCCTATATTCTTAGTG
>NW_022974313.1:0-239 GCF_012274545.1 Fukomys damarensis
AACAGCAACATCCATGTTTACCTGAAGCATCCCATTAAGCTTCTCTTGAGACTGACACCCAGTGTTCGCCCCAGCTCAGTGGCCCTCCCTGAATGGATGTTTGCACACCAGCCCATTCTTAGCAGGGGCTTAGGAAGCAAGGCATATTCCATAAGAAGGGTAGCTTACTAAAGGGAAGGTTAGTATCAAGGCTTCTGTGAGGCAGGATATAATCCATATAGTAAGACAAGGATTAAAAA
>NW_022974314.1:0-312 GCF_012274545.1 Fukomys damarensis
TTCACTCATATATGAGTGAAAGACTTAGCTAATCATTAATAGTGATGACTGAGTCTCCTCTTCACTTACTTTGATTAAGTTAATAGGTCTCCTTACATGAAGAGATTAAATATAAGCAATATATACATATATAAAATATTATATCCAAGAAAATCTCTAGCTGTCTCTCTATAAATTATTTTCAAAAATTTAATGAGAGATCAATCTCTGCCCTTTCTCTGGGGCCATTTTCTCTCCTGGAAGAAAGGTCTTAACTATGAGGATATAACCTGTATGCTGGCCTAGTTTTCTCTGTCTGCATTCTTAATTACC
>NW_022974315.1:0-285 GCF_012274545.1 Fukomys damarensis
AATACTCTAGATTATATTTGCTTTTCTGTAAGACTTAAACCTCTAAAAAGGCAAATTCAAAATTACTTCCTTTTTAGGCCTCTTACTTGCTAATTCCGATTTCTTAATAAAGTCACTAACGTGGGCCGAGAATTTAGCTCAGTGGTTCTACCACCTGCCTCCCAAGTGCAAGGTCCCGAGTTTAATACCAGGTACCAAAAAATAAAAAAATTAAAATTAAAGTAAAAAATAAAGTAACTACCTTGAGAACATTTTTCCCTGCCTACAGTAAATCTTCTAGGTAGA
>NW_022974316.1:0-216 GCF_012274545.1 Fukomys damarensis
GACTCATGCATGCACAGGAGATAACGGTTAATGTGTATGGCCAGTACAGGTCCACAACCTCTGTCCACTCCACTCCACCCTGTGGAAGCCTGTCTTCCGCCTGTCTGCTGCTTCATGGTAGCCTCTGGGGAGCTGTGTGCTGCATTGCTGCTGTGGCTGGGTCCTCACCACTGCCCAAAGGCTTGAAGCCCATGTAAAGCAACCCACACACCTTCT
>NW_022974317.1:0-775 GCF_012274545.1 Fukomys damarensis
CCCATTTACAATACCAAATGATCAAACAAAAAACCCAGTTGTCTGATGAGTATTATTGGGGGGGATGTTCTTTTCAGTTGCTCTGGGCCCTTCTGTTGGCCACCATCGTGGGGCTGCTGCTCCAGCGCCTTGCAGCCAGACTGGGAGTGGTCACTGGGCTGCACCTCGCTGAAGTGTGTCACCGTCAGTATCCCAAGATGAGCCATGTGCTGTCCTCTTTGTGTCTCACCCCATCCCAGGAGAATCTGTGTCTGTCCTTGTGTGCCGACCCTACTATATATTGAGACATTGGGGGACTTGGGGTTAGTGGCCCTGAAGTTGGGGAGTACCAAGGGAAATCTGTCCCTCTTGTTGCCAAGTCATGTTTTCCTCGTCCCTCCAAATCTAACTTGAGATTTGTTTTTTCCCATGAAGTTTCCTCAGAAGAATCCTTTGTGAGTAAGCCTTTTCCATGTACTCTACCTTCTGGCCAATGCCCAGCGCATCCGTGAGGGAGGGGTTGTTCTCTCCAAAGACTTTTATACACATATTCCTGTTACTCCATTAGTTTCCATTAGATGCATCTTTTTGTTTGACTTTGCACTCTCCTTCAAAAGGTAAGTTTTATCTTGCTACTCTGTGTGGAAGGATCTTTGGAGTCGCTAATTATTTTTTAATTTATTGTAGTCTTGAGGTTACACTTTTCCTTCAGTTTCCTTCTAGGTATTTTGGACCTTTCACTGCCACCTGAGGTAGGAATTCAAGAATGCAATTATTTTTAAGTAGTTGAATTTTT
>NW_022974318.1:0-785 GCF_012274545.1 Fukomys damarensis
GTCTCCCTCCCATCGGATGTGAGCTAGTCCTATCAATAGAGGCCTTGACATGTGAGAGTGATGCCTGGGAGTCTCCGTCCATGATAGAAACAGTGAGTAACCTGAGAAATTTTTAAATTAATTGATTTCTAACCACTTCAGCTTTTTTCTGGCCCATCTGGCCTTAAATTTGTATTTGTTTCTGGGTTCCCAATAATGAACACTATCCAGAGCTTTCAGAAAGAAAAACACAGTCTTCTTTGGTTATTTAGATACTATTGGTAGTGTTCACTAATTCTGATCTGGTTGATGTCTATCTGCTCTGTACCCAGGTTTATGATGTCATCCAGAGTGCTAGCTCACTCAAAGGCACAAACGAAGATTTCATTGAAGGGTCTTTTTACAATTGTGTGACCAGCATGAAGGGAATCTAACAAAACATAATGAATCAACTTGAGACTAGCAATGGACGAAGAGATGTTTACAACCTAAATCTTAATGGTACTGGAGTCTGCAGGGAATGTTTTTGTGTAGAAGAGATGGCACTTAGACACAAGCTGTGGTTGTAAGCCATTGTCAACTTAAAGTATAGAAGGATTGAGTACCCCAACTTCAACCTCTTCGTGCTTTCAGTTAACCTCTATGCCCCAGTTTTACCAAAACCAGCAGAAAGTCAGAGAATAAGGTCATATACGTCAACCTTTATGAACACAGAATAGTTCTGGAAAGGATAATGGAGAATGTACAGGATGGACTAAGTACATAAATTTATCATTCTTGCCCTCACCCAAGATCTCTTCAGTTCT
>NW_022974319.1:0-839 GCF_012274545.1 Fukomys damarensis
AAGTTTCAATCAGAAGTCAGAACAGTTCAAGTTGTTAAGCAAGGAATATCTGCGCTGCATATTGTTGGGTTATAATTCTTGTTTCATTCTGCCAATCTGTGTTTTATGATTGAGGAACTGAGACCATTCACACTGAGAGTTATTATTGAGAGGTTTTGACTTATTCTTGTCATTGCATTATTTTTCTGTTACTGATTTCCTTATTTTTATTCCTTTTGCTTAGCTACTCATTCCACCAGTATATTTATTCTTTTTCACTTATTGCATTGTTTGATTTATTGTCTCTTTCTAGCATATCTTTGAGAATTTCTTCAACGCAAGTTTGCTGGCCATGAATTTCTTGAGGAGCTCTTTGTCGTGGAAATACCTTATGTCTCTCTCAGATTTGAAGGAAAAATTTGCAGGATACATAATTTGGGGTTAGAAATAATTGTCTTTTAGGGCTTGAAAGACTTTACTCCAAGACCCCCTGGCATTTAAATTATCTATTGAGAAGTGTGCTGTAATTACAATGGGTTTACATTTCTGTATGATTCATTGCCATTCTTGAACAGCTTTTAAGATTTTTTCCCCGTGATGGAATTCTGGTACTTTGAATGTAAAGTGGCATAGTGGTCATGGCTAAGTGGGATTTTTATATGCTTCATTTATGTATATCTTTATTTCTTTCCCTATATTTGGAAAATTTTCTGTCTGTGAATAAGTTTTTAATATCATTTATGTTGTCCTCTAATTTTTCAATTGCAATTATTCTTACATTAGTCTTCTTTGTATCCTCTAGCAGCTGTTGGATCCATTTATAATGTTCCCTTGTTGCTTTTTTTTTTCCTCATTGAGTT
>NW_022974320.1:0-233 GCF_012274545.1 Fukomys damarensis
GGAACTGGAAGATGTGGAAGACATCTTTGTAGGATATTCTTTGTCAAGAGCAATATTATGCTAACAAAATAAAAATTAATACATGTTAACATATCTAAGGAATCAGTGTAAGAAAGGAGAGCATTCTTGACATGTGTTTGATGTATAAATAGCAGCTAAGTGCTTTAGCCTAAATTTAATATTTTTATCATAAATTGTACATCTAATCATATTAAGTCATATTTGGAAATGGC
>NW_022974321.1:0-224 GCF_012274545.1 Fukomys damarensis
TTTTTTTTTTTGGCTTGCCTCTGAGTCCACCCTATCAAAGCCTTCTCCTCTGCACTCAGAGGAGCTCAAATCACTCTACTTTGGAGATGCTCGATTCAAAACTGCTTTCTCCTTAAACATGTTTCTTTAAAATTTTAACAATTATATACAAATTCTAGCTAAAATTAAAACCAAGATTTCTTAAATCACCCAACTGTGGCTGAAATGTTGGATATGGTCAGGAT
>NW_022974322.1:0-383 GCF_012274545.1 Fukomys damarensis
TCTGTATTTGCTTTACTGGCTTGCAAGATTGCGCTCCCATCCATTTATTCCCTTTTGTCCCATTTAAGTACCAACCAAACCCAAGTTCTCCTTAGCTTCCAAGTTGAGGCAAGATTAGGCACATGCAGTGTAATGCAGCTATATACCACTTCTATTCTGTTGGATTTCGTGTTTTACAATCTAGCAATCATCCCAGAACTCTAGAAGGCTGATGCAGGGAGAGGATAAATTCAAGCCCACCCTGGGCAACTTAATGACCTTGTCTCAAATAAACTTTTAAAAACAGCCTGGGCATGTAGCTTTGCATGAAAGCTCTGGGTTCAATCCCCAGTACCGAAAAAGAAAAGAAAAGGAAAAAACAAAAAACAAAACAAAAAAAAAAA
>NW_022974323.1:0-539 GCF_012274545.1 Fukomys damarensis
TGACTTTTTTATCTATGGCCATGTATGTTGTGATGAAGCTTATCCACCTTTTCATAATTTGAGCAAATTACTAACTATATATTTTAACATTAATGTATAACTCTCCATCAGTAATGGCAAACCTGTTGAGCTTCCAATGATAGCAAGCAACCAGCTGAGGCACATCACACCTGCTCTGCGTGACTATATTATGTGCACATATTCATACGAAAACAAAGTATTCTGGTCTTGAATTCCTCCAGTTCAATCAGTCTGGTTTAAGAATACAGTTTTGAGAGTTTGATGCTTACTGACTTGTCTGTTTTCCTTGGGGATCATGCTCTCCCCTTTACTGTTGGCATTCTCCTTCACACTAGCCTTTCTCTCCTTGTTTGGTTAATGATTCTCAGTGATGAGTGAGTGCATGAGACTGAGAACCATGCTTGAAGGAGACTGCAAAGAGAACCGGCCATTGGTAGAGGACTAGCACCGATCCCAGCCAGACGATTTCTATTTTTGGAACTAAATCCAATATAAAATGAGATAATGAGACCATTCTT
>NW_022974324.1:0-1880 GCF_012274545.1 Fukomys damarensis
GGAGCCCTTCTAGCAGGCCCCACCACTTAGGAGTTCCCATGACTTCTGACAGCACCAAACTGGGGACCAAGTCTTCAACACACAGGCCCCTGGGAACACTCCAGACCAAAACTACAGCACAGGGTGTGGAAATAACTGTCTCATCTCCCTTACAAAGTGATGACAGGTTTTACTTTTTTTTGGTACCGGGGATCGAACTCGAGTCCTTGTGCTCGTGAGGCAGGCGGAGGAACCACTGAGCTAAATTCCTGGCCCCAGGTTTTACTTTGTAATCCTTGTTTTCCTTACCAAAGGTTGTCAACCCCAGAGATTCACAAAAATAGTTTACATCTGACAGGTTGTGAAATGAAAAAAGTTGAAGGGCAGACCAATAACCCAGGACATTTAAAACTCCACACTTCCAAATTCAAGTTCATCTTAATCCAAGGCATCCTGCTCTACAGTTTCTTCATTGCCTTTATGTCCTTTTTTTTCTGCTGGGAATGTTTTTCTACCTTAATTGATAAACTGCTTCAACACTATTGTATTTACCATCTCCACTTCTGTTATTCTGGTACTCTGTAAGTGTGCTCAAGGAAGCGAGTTTGTACATTGTGTTTGACATTGCATGGGGTGACTGAATGAACCCCTTCACTTTGTGAGACTAGAAGAACAAAATGTTCCCAAGATATAAGTCTACAAGGCCAGCAGACTAGTCTCACAATACTGAGGAGTAACTTGAGCTTCTCACTTGTTCTTTCCCAAGAATCCAGGGCAGTTTTCTAGAGGCATACGACAACAATGTGCTCTGACAGCAGGTGGAACATGTGCTATGTATTCTAGAATGTTTTCTAGAATTTTCTGAAGTTAAGCTCTTAAAGTCTTAAAAACAATTTTTAAGACATGTATAGTTATCCTGGGCCTGGGGATTTATCTCAGTGGCACCATGCATGCCTGGTAAGCATAAGGTCCCAAATTCCATCCCTGGTATAAAAAGGAAAAAAAAAGAAAAGAAAAGTTACCCTGAGATTAAAAAACATGGGAACTCCTCATATACGGTAAGAGATATGAAGCAGAGTGTGCCTATTTAATAAAAAGTAATGCTTCCTCATTTTCCTTTATATTTCCAAACAACCCACTCTGTAAACAAGAAATCTTCTAAGAGTATCTGAAGAAAAGATGTGAAAGGAGCTATAAACAGGTGGTAGATACAACTACCTAGAGTGCTCTAGAGAATTATCTTTAGACAGAGCATGACCAGAAAATATCATTCCAGATAGCACGTAAGATTTCTCTATTTAACTTGCAGTAAACTTCAGGTGCCAAACCACTAATGATTCCACTGCATTAATGAGATCCCCTCAGTCACTGGGGAAAAGCTCTTCTCTGACAGTGTCTCTCTCTAAAGCATTTTTTAATAGCCTCCTGGACTTACTTTTCAGCAGTAAAGACAATGTGCTCATGAGTCAAAGTCAGAGGCTCAAAGAGCTCTGATATGCTCCTCTGGGGAAGGACCTCATTTCTTACCCTTTGCCACTTGTTTCAAAGTCTCTCTCAAATCTATCACCGGGACACGGCTGACATACTCATGCTGTGCCAGCACATATTTGATTTTGTGTTTAAGCAAATCAAAGTACATGATTTGTTATTTTAAAAGCTGTGTTTAGCCAAATAATTTTAAATATGCACACTGCAGGAATTAAACATTTAAAATTATCTCGGTGTAACTAGAATTTCCATGCATTTTTGGATTAATATTTAATGACAGAGACAATCCAATTTAATAAGACAGGGCTGGGGATTTAGCTCAGTGATTCTGCCACCTGCCTCACAAGCACAAAGTCCTGAGTTTGATCCCTAATACAAAAAAAAAAAAAAAAAAAAAAAAAAAAAAAAAAAAA
>NW_022974325.1:0-210 GCF_012274545.1 Fukomys damarensis
TACTCAATACTTAAAAAACAAAACAAAACAAAAAACTACAGCTATGTCTACATAGACATGTACATGTGGGGGGAGGAGCAGCACCTCCTCCAGGGTTATTTTTACAATTCAGCAGGGGGATGTGTGCTTCGGAGCATGGGCCAAGCCCTTGCCACAGTAGGCTCTGAGGATCCTGCAACCCGCTCCCCTCCTCTGCCCGCCTGAGAGAGG
>NW_022974326.1:0-220 GCF_012274545.1 Fukomys damarensis
TACACAAAAATACATCATTCTTTTTTTTTTAATGATTACTGCTAAAAACTCTCATTATGTCTAGTAGACTGGGAAAGAAAGTTTATTTTCTCATGATGGTGAACTAGCGTGTTATGTTCTGAGTAGGGAACACTGGAATGCTTATAATATTTTGAACTGTAGTTCAAAAACAATTTTATGACTGATGTTGATTGTGGTTGAGCACAGATTTTAAAGATTT
>NW_022974327.1:0-261 GCF_012274545.1 Fukomys damarensis
ACACGTTGTCCCTTTACTTTATGTTAACGTTATGGTAACCTAATATTGTGTTACCTTTAGTAGGCCAGTCAACTCCTATTATGTTAACTTTTATAACCCTCACACTAATGTATTCTTCTCCATTGATTTTTTTTTTTTGTAGCATCTTTTTAGTCAAGACTTCTGTTTTCAGTCAAAGCTTTGGTTACATTGTTTTATTTACTTTTTTGTAGCGGGAAAGCTGGAGGGGTATTAAATAATTATCAGTAACATTTTTGAATG
>NW_022974328.1:0-200 GCF_012274545.1 Fukomys damarensis
AAAAATAACTGTTAGAGGTAGGCAGCAGAGCCACTGAGATAAATTCCTGACCCCTAAAAATAATGGTTACAGAGGACCAGGAAGGCAGTCTGGGCCCCATCCACTTCGGGAAGGAGAGCCATGCCTTCTCCCGCCCAGAGCCGCCATAGCTCCAGCATCAGGAAGGTAGTTGAGTGGGCGCCCCTGAAACCCCATAAGTC
>NW_022974329.1:0-247 GCF_012274545.1 Fukomys damarensis
AAAAATGCACAAAATGCCATATTTTCCTTGGTTAACATGGCCAATTACTATGTACCTCTGTACCTATCATGTGTGATTTCCACTGGTGATTAAGCCACAGGTTCTGCTGTTTTGTGCGGTTTTGCTGCCTGCAGTTCTAGGGATTGAACCAGGGCTATCAGGTCCCAGGCAAGCCCTTACCACTGAGGTACATCTTCAGCACTGCTGTTTGCTTGCACATCTGCATGCACACACGCATATATGTGTG
>NW_022974330.1:0-395 GCF_012274545.1 Fukomys damarensis
TTATATCCCTCTTTGACGGGGTTAGAGGAGAGATTACAAGGGTTAGAAATCATAGACCTAGAAAGGACACGTAGGCTACAGCAAAAGCAGCCCATTGTAGTCTTAAAAGAGCAAAAAATGCAAGAGCAAACAGCACCGCAACAGATTGAGGAACTATGTAGCAGTTCCTCATCGTCAGAAGCAGAAGAGGAAGTACCAGTAATGGCGCAGTCAAAATTAAAAAAGAGGAACAATGAGAAGCGGAAAGGTTTTCAAATAGTCCCACAGCGCCACCTGCTGTTCCCTCCAGCACGTTCTTTCAACATGATGTTTCATCTCATTTGCACTTGGCCTGCCCAGTGTTTGAGGATGCCAATCAACAGAGGTATCATGCCTCTATTGAATTAGAACAATTG
>NW_022974331.1:0-206 GCF_012274545.1 Fukomys damarensis
ATAATCCATCTTTTTCTTTACACAGTTCTCTGCCACTTGTTTTTAGAGCTTCAATGTTTTTTGAGGGTGCAGTACATGTGTTTTATACAGTACTGTAAAATGTGCTGTTTTTACTGCATGGTACTGAAATGTAGTTTTTATTTTTCTATATATTACAGTGATATATGTTAGAGTTGTGCGATTGAAAATGTCATCAAATTGAAATT
>NW_022974332.1:0-230 GCF_012274545.1 Fukomys damarensis
TTAGCTCCTAGTTGACCCAACACCGGGCCAGAGATAAAGAAATTATGGTAAATCCAACCCAGCCCACCCAGCCAAATCATTCCCAACTGCCAAGTCAACACACACAAGTGAAATAACTTTGTATTGTGTGAAGTCACCAAGCTGTGTATGGTTTATTGTCCAACAACAGTTTACTGACACAAAACAATATCGGTGTTTTAAGAGAACAGAACATTCCCTTATGTTAGGAA
>NW_022974333.1:0-221 GCF_012274545.1 Fukomys damarensis
TTATCTACAAATTCATTGCTTTGTGTAACCTCAACCAGTCTTTCGGTCATCAGTCCCAACTCTGTCTATTAATTCCAGATTGCTTTCTGATAGTTTAGTTATATGTGCAATGGTCCATGTGTCTACTAGTTATTAAGCTAAACTACATGAAGTGGATGTGTTTGTAAGTCAAAATTTGAGTGCCAGCAATTTCACGCAGTTTAAACAAGTATGTCATATTA
>NW_022974334.1:0-354 GCF_012274545.1 Fukomys damarensis
CTAAGAGTCAGAACTGTAGGTAGCTATAGAATATGAGGGTCTGTAATATTTCTTATCACATATGATTAGGTATTTATTATCTATGACTTGTCTCAGTGGTTTTCAACTAACCTAAGACTAAAGAAAACTTTGCTTACAAAGACAAGGAAATCTCCTCTATGAATATGCATTTGGTCCCTATTATTTATCCTTCTGCTTATGCTCTGTTCATTGTTTTCATCTGGAAAGAAAAAGTAAATGCCTGATGTTGTTTCTCAGTTCTTTTAAAACTTGATAATCATCTTTCGATGATGAACTGTTGCATATTTGTCTAAGAAAGAACCAGTGAGACAAAGGCTCGACTACGAATAAGAT
>NW_022974335.1:0-286 GCF_012274545.1 Fukomys damarensis
TTCCATTTTTGTTCACACTGGTGCCCCTCCTTAGAAAATGATTATGCATTCCAAGTACTTTGCTTTTGCTGAAGAAATTTGGGGAGAGTGATGTGTGTCACTTCTAAGTAGAAATTTTCACAGTTAATCATAATTCCTTTTCCTTCTGTCATGAGACAAGCAAGAGTCGGAACCATTAACACGATCCAGGAGTGAGAAGGACACAAAACAGAGCTCCACTGACAACATGCAGCACGAGCAAGAAATAATGTCTGTCCACTGAAACTGCTGGGGTTAGAGGCTGTAA
>NW_022974336.1:0-213 GCF_012274545.1 Fukomys damarensis
AAACATTTCTAGATTAATCTCCAACATATTATGATATCAAACAAATTTCAGTCACTGTAATTCCTCATCTCTTAGCACTCTAAGCTCCCAAGTTCTCATATCACACTTTCTCTAATGTATTCTTTCTTTGAAATGTACGATGTCAGTGTGTGTCTTAGATTCAGTGCACAAGCTAGGATGGAGTATCCGCACGATAGACTTCAGGGTGTTGGC
>NW_022974337.1:0-1172 GCF_012274545.1 Fukomys damarensis
CCCCCCAAAAAAATAAAAGAAAAAGAAAAAAAGAAACCAAAACAAAATAAACAAGAAAACAAAACTAACTAGAAATAACCCAAACCAGGTGAATGGATATGCATATTACAGTATTTCAAACAGAATACAAGTCCAACAAAAAAGGAGGAATTACTGATGCAGCAACAGGGATGAAATCAAAATAATTATGCAGAATCAAAGCTAGAAAAAGGGTACATACGACAGAGTCCATTTATATAACATTTCAGAAAAATATGAATTAATCTATTATGGTTATTTGAGGACTGAAAGGCAAGGAGGAAAGGAGGAAGAGAGAGAAAGACAAAAGAACATGAGAAACATTTCAAGGCGATAACATTTTCATTTTCACTACCTTAATATGGTGATGTTTCCATAGGTCAAAACTCATCAAAAATATATCTTACACGTGTACAGTTTACCATATGTCAATTATACTCAATAAAAGTGGAAAACAAATTTAAAAAATCACCAGTATTATTTTAAAACAATTCCTTTTATTGTTCAGTAATATAAGTGTATTTAATCTAGTGAAAATTTAGATTTTCAGAAGACATGGAAACAGAAATTTAAAATGTAAGATATGAGACAAGTACAAATTTAGAAATAATTCATGAAGGAAAAATAGCACAGCTTAAATTATACTTGCTTTACCAAACAGGAATGTAAGAATTCCAATAGGACTAACATCTAAGGTTGTCAGAGCAAAAGGAAGATGAGGCAGATTTTATCTTACTACCTAGCTATTCCTATTAGCAAATATGTTAAATGATCCTGTCCTGAAAAATGAAAGAGGACTATTTTTAACTTGAACTTTAACCCCAGCATAATTTCCACAAATATGCATCATTCTGGGCTCTTTCTGTGACAAAAATAAATTAAATCTTCTCTTTCTTTTTCCTTTCTTCCTTCGTTTCCTTCCCTCCTTCTCCCCCTTTCTTTTCTGTGCTAGGGACTGAACCCAGGGACTTGAACATGCTAGGCAATTATTTTTTAATATTAAAATTTAACATCCTGAAATCTGGTATGTGACTTATATGTGGCATGAATATATTTTATGGCTAACATTTTAAAAATACTTAACATTTGTTTTAATGTAGAAATTTCATTAGCCAGGACAATAGCCACGTGTGTGTGTGTATATGTGTGTGTGT
>NW_022974338.1:0-256 GCF_012274545.1 Fukomys damarensis
CAGAACAGTCTGGAAGGGTCTGACCTGCGTGTCTATGATGCTGGGGTTATGAAACCCCAATCACGGCTGTCCCTGGAACTCAGATCCAGCACCAGACGTGGACCACCATAGCCATGACATGTCTGATGAGCTCTTCCTGTGTACCAGGCACTACCTTAAATGTTATTAATAGAAGAAATCACTTAGTCCTCACGACAGCTCCTTCAGGCTTCCCACTGCTCAGACAGCATGTCCCTCACCCTCAGTTTAAAGGAGA
>NW_022974339.1:0-421 GCF_012274545.1 Fukomys damarensis
TTTCAGTAACTGGGTTTTAGAGTGTGGGTTTCATAGTTAGTGTCAGCATTAGGTTTGGCCTGATGGTTAACAATAGTGTGGCATTTCAAGTACCACTGTATTGGAACTGGGGAATAGTGCTTAGGGTCAGGGATAGTGTTAGGCTTGATGAAAGGGATATGGATGGAATTTATGTGCCTGATAATTTGGGTTTGTGAATGAAGGTTAGGGCAAAGACTTCTATGAGACTGAGGTATACTGTGGGTTTCCTAGTACCTGTGTATTGAGTACAGCTTTGAGGTGTAGTGTTAGTTTTACTGTTAGTTTTAGGTTTAGGCTTAGGCCTAGTGCTAGAAACAGTGTCGGAATTTCCCTCGCAGTGTACTGAAGTGTGGGTTGAAAGTTTAAGTTTAGGGTAAATTGTCGGATTATGGGTAGCATT
>NW_022974339.1:448-891 GCF_012274545.1 Fukomys damarensis
GGTATGGTTAGGGTAGGTTTAGGGTTAGAGTTAAGGTTGGGATAAGCCTTAGGCTTGGAATATAACGAGCTGTATGTTGCAGTGTGGGTTGCAGTGTTAATATCATGATTAGATTTGGCATTAGGTTTAGGAACAATGTAGTTTTTCAAGCAATTCAGTGTTGGACTGTGGGATTAATGTATTGCTTTAGGGTTAGGATTAGAGCAAATATTTTTCGGAATGTGAGGTAGAGTGTTGCACTCCAAGTATCAGAGCATTACAGTGTAGTTGAGATGAGTACTGTCAGAGTTAGAATTAGGGCTTGAATTAGGCTTAGAATTAGTAATCATGCTGTAATTTCCCTTCTGGTATATTGTAGTATGGATTTGAAGGTTAGAGTCACTGTAAATGTTTGGTTCGGTTTTGTGAGTTTTGTCAGAATGCGTGCACCCGGGTTAGGGTTA
>NW_022974340.1:0-226 GCF_012274545.1 Fukomys damarensis
AGAGTCAACAGAAGGCCATAACAGGACAATAATAAGTCAGTACATATCAGTTATAACCATCAATGTCAATGACCTCAAGTCACAAATCAAGAGAAATAGACTGGCAGAATGGAATAAGAAGAAAATCCAACAATATGTTGTATACAAGAAACACACCTAGTGGAAAAACAAGCCCATAGACTGAAAGTGAAAGGATGGAAAACAATTCTCCATGTGACAGGAGCCC
>NW_022974341.1:0-482 GCF_012274545.1 Fukomys damarensis
AAACAAAGTAGGAAAGTTGTTCAGCAGGAGCAGCTCTCCCTATTCAGGATGTGGAACGTCTAGCTCTAAGGTCTATACTCCCTGCACAGGGACCCCAGACTGGAGACTTATGCAACAAGCAGGAGTACCAGAGGACTTCATTAGTAACTGTGCGTGTAATACAGAGCAATTTCCTGATTTACGCCAAACACTAGAAATGAGAAGGATGGGCAGGAAAGGCCCCGTAACATGCATCATCCCGCCACGATGCTAGGGGATCCCAGCAGCACAGATTCCCCACGAGACAGTGAAGCCAACATCAGCAACAACGAAAGTTCCCATCCCCATCCAGAGAGCTGTCTGCAGGAGAGCACAAAGGAGGAGACGCAGCAGAGATACTTTTTTTGTTTTGTTATTGGGGGCAGGGGGTACTGGGGCTCGAACTCAGGACTTTGCGCTTGTCAGGCAAGTGAGCAGAGACACTTTATTAGGGCTTCTAGAGA
>NW_022974342.1:0-320 GCF_012274545.1 Fukomys damarensis
AATGTATACACACTGTGAGTCAGCTGTTATTATTTCTTCAGTTTTACAGATCAAGATTTAGGAAGGTAAGTAGTTAACCAATGATCATACAAAAATTTAATGATGTGACTACTCCATCCATCTCTCTTATTCAACTTTACACTGCTTCACATTCAAAACTTTTAGTTTAGCTAGAAATCTTCCATTTTCTTAGAGATTTTGGTAATCATGAGATCAACTGATCTATATAATCCTTTGGCATTTTTCTTCTACTTCCCCCTTCCTTTTATGGTACAAGAGAGATTTTTTTAAAATGTTTATTTTTAGGAGTAGGCAAGGAT
>NW_022974343.1:0-241 GCF_012274545.1 Fukomys damarensis
CTTGTGCTTTCGAGGCAGGCAGCGGAACCACTGAGCTAAATCGCCGGCCCTTTGTGTGTTTTTCTCTCCCCATCTCCTTCCCTCCATGGCAAAGACATCAATTCCTGGTGGGAAGATTCAAATCCAGGGCACAAATGCATTTTTTAAGTTTCCTTTGGACAAGGACAGTTAGCTTCACTGTTTCCCTATTCCAAATTCTGGGATTTCAAAATGTGAGGTTCAATTTCAAGTGCACTTTAAA
>NW_022974344.1:0-203 GCF_012274545.1 Fukomys damarensis
AATAAAGTGTTGTAAGTGGGGAGGGGATGAGGGAGTGAAGGGAGACCAGAGACAAGGGGAAAAAATGAGAACCAAGACCTGTCATGTAAATTTACAAGATTCCCAATGATGAATGTAACTTTACTCTATACCTAGAATGCACCAATAAAGTCAATGTGGGAAAAAAATACCAATAAACTCAATGGATGAGGACTCTGATTAAC
>NW_022974345.1:0-1349 GCF_012274545.1 Fukomys damarensis
CCTAGACATCTCCACACCCTTCCTGTCCTCTCTGCCCATCTCTTTTTGTCATCTGTTACTATGGTTTCCGGAAGCAATAATAACTGCTTTCCCTTGAACTCCACTGGACGCTTCCTGCCCCATTCCTGTACCCACGCAGGTGCTCCTGGGGCCTCTGCTGAAAGTCCTGCTCTTCCTGGCATCCACAGAAGTGGTGGTCCTCAGTGTGTGACTCTATGTGTGGTCCATATTGTGCTTCTCTTTGTAGCCTCTCTGCAGCCACCAGAGACCATGTCCCCTCTAGTCCCCTTGGCTCCTGCTCACTGGCCTCATCTTCCCCCTTCCCTGACAGGGCCATCCATACCTCCACACACCTGGGTCAGGCCTGACACCTCCATGCTCTGTGGGACACAGTGACCACCCTGCACAGGGATCACTGCCCTGTGCCTCTCTTCTGTTAAGCAGCCTTCAAGTTCCATTGGATAAAGGCTGCCACTTTTTAGTCTGTCCTAATGTGACAGTGTGTGGCTCATGAATGATGATGGCTGAGATTTGGTGGGGTGAGTGTGTGGACCCAGGCCTGGGTGAAGGATTCAATACACAGAGAACTGCTGGGTGGCAGAGCCCATGGTGTGAGATTCAGTGCAGATCCCCCACTAAAGTGTCACTGGCTCATGGGAGCCAGGATCCCTCTCATGAAGAAGCTGGATCTCACTTTTTGTGTACTGATGCTCAGGGGGTCCTGCTGCTGCAGGGTCAGTGTGTGAAGACAGAGCAGGTACCACACAACTTACACACCATTGTAGGATGAAGGTGCAAGGAAAAGTCATCTCCTTGACAGAGCCACACTAGATCCTATCAAAATTTCAGGTGCTCACAAAACCTTGCTTATCAGATTTTCCATGCAGCAAGTCAATCTTTATACCAGATCCTTTCCTTTGGGCTGATTTTCACAGGTGAAGAAAAGGAATTGATCAGCATGTTTTGTCTCTGACACAATACCTGCTATCCTAGAGCCCCTGTTTTATACTTCAGCTCCTCCACACTGCTCCACCCTGACTCATTTTTATAGAGCTGGCCAAAAATATGGGCCATATTGTTACCCAGAGAGACTTTATTCAGAGTAAAAGATTCCAAAGCATAGACAGCCATGAAGGAAATCTGAGAAGGCCTCAAGCACTCACCCCAACAATAGTGGAAGACAATAGTTCTGCCTGTGCCTTAAGCCTGGGGGCTCCGTGAGTTGCTATGACTAGCTGTGCCCAGTGAGATTCGAAGGCTGGAAGTGAGTCAGATTAAGTTTGCAGGAGAAGGTGCGTTCCCTCCTTTCTTTTTCCCCTGTTGTGAAGATACTCCCCAGACTTCCACCT
>NW_022974346.1:0-215 GCF_012274545.1 Fukomys damarensis
CCAAGTGGATTAAAGATCTAAATATTAAAACAGGAACACTAAACTTGCTGGAAGATAAGTTAGCCAGAACTCTTGAAGACATTGGCATAGGAAAATATTTTATGAACAAATCCTCAGCAGCACGGGAACTAGCAGAAAGAATCAACAAGTGAGATCTCATCTTATGAAAAAGCTTCTGCACTGCAAAAGAAACCATCAACAGAACTAAGAGACAA
>NW_022974347.1:0-219 GCF_012274545.1 Fukomys damarensis
TAAAAAAGACAAAAGCAATGGAGACAATCCAAGGAATAAACGGTTAGTTCTTTAAAAAAAAATCAGTAAAATTGACAGGCTTTAAGCCAGGCTGACAGGACAGAAAAAGGGTTAAGAGGTAAAGGGAAGGGAGAGGAGAAGAGAGAAGAAAGGAGAGAGAGAGGGAAGAAGGGAAGGAGAGAGGGAGAGAGGCAGAGAGTATGTGAATGTGGGGGGCAC
>NW_022974348.1:0-285 GCF_012274545.1 Fukomys damarensis
AATATTTTGGTAAATAAATATAAAATAATTTATAAAATTTATTATGAATATCAGAATAATTTTATTGCAAATTTTCATTAACATGTTATGACAAGACAAAATGTATGTGAAAATAGCCAGTTGAGCAGTGTCTCCCAATGCTCTTCTGCTTATGTATTACTTATAGTTTGGAAAAAATAATTACTTCCTTTAACATGATGAAATTGTCAATTACAATTTCCTACTTCATGAAATAGGCCCAGCACAGGTAATTTCTATATATTTTAAAACAAATTTAAAGTATTT
>NW_022974349.1:0-210 GCF_012274545.1 Fukomys damarensis
TCACATAGTATGAGACCAGACAGCACATGCAAGTCAGAGAGGTGGAAATTAGTAAGAAGACTGATTTTACCCTAGAAATCCATGGAACCTTTATGTCCACGCCTCAGGATACTCACATTTGTGTTAATAAATATTTTCTTCCATATATTTAAGTATATTTATTATTCGGGAAAGTGTGTGTAGGCCCCAGTGTGTTACTGGAAACCCCTG
>NW_022974350.1:0-251 GCF_012274545.1 Fukomys damarensis
ATCTGAGCAAAAACATATCCCAGGCGAGGGACTCAGCCACAGGTAGCCTTGTCTTCCTCAGGTGGCCCTGCTTCGTCGAAAATTGATTGTAGGACCCCACATGAATGGTCATGTGCTCCGAGTAAAGAGCCACACATCTGAATGCTGGAGTTCGGGGATATTTTTTTTCCTCACTGGGTATATTGGTGCATTGTAGGGTATACAGTACAGTCACATTCATTGTTGGGATCATTCACCTTTACATGTCAAGT
>NW_022974351.1:0-237 GCF_012274545.1 Fukomys damarensis
CCTTTCTCTGAGGCCTGGTGCTCAGACCCACCCTGCGAGGCTCTGAGCTCCAGCACTGACTGACGTGCTGGCTGCTCTTGGCAAACTCCCACCCCTTGCCTCAGAGTCAGAGCACAGCCACTCAGTCTCCCTGAAATTTGCCCACGTCCTTCTGAGGTGGATCAAAACTCTAGTATTTTTTTCTGCTCCTAACAGAAGCCCCACATGTTCTCTCTGCCTCAGGCTGATGTGTCAGTA
>NW_022974352.1:0-233 GCF_012274545.1 Fukomys damarensis
CTTGCAAGCGCAAGGTCTCAAGTTCAGTCCTATCCTTCTTCCCCCGTACCAAAAAAAAAGGGGCGGGGGAGAAATAGCCTTGCCTTACATCAAAAAGTGGATGGATGCATATCGATGTTTGAAGTCAAAAAGTCAAAAAATAATTTTAGATTACATTTGTATTTTCTGGGCCAAGGATTTAGCTCAGTGGTGCCGCCGCCTATCTTGCAAGCCCAAGGTCCTGAGTTTGATTC
>NW_022974353.1:0-201 GCF_012274545.1 Fukomys damarensis
GCAGCTAGATTTCTGTATTTTCACACTGAATTTTTGATTTCTAATTCCCCACCCACCCACCTCCGGTGAGGAGGTGATTTTTCTACAGAACACATGTGATCTCTGGTTCCCACCTGGCTGGGAGGAGTGGGGGTGCAGAAGAGGGACCCCAGCCCTTCCCCGTAGGGCAGGAGATGTAGCTTAAGGCTTTAAAAAATAGTA
>NW_022974354.1:0-429 GCF_012274545.1 Fukomys damarensis
TAGATCTGAAAGTCTAGAAGGCCATGGGGAGCAATGGGGGAAGCTAAGAAGAATATAGGAAATTGTATGGAGATAACATATTTACACAATTTAATATGAGGCTCAGTTATACTGCATAGCAGACCCAGTGGAAGCTGCTAACTATTATGTGTCTCAGGAGTTCTGATTTTTAACTTTTGCTCCAGTTACAGGTTAACCTCAGGAAAGTAATTTAGTATTTTGGGCACCAAGTTCCTCTATCTTTAAAAAGGAATGGTACAATTTTTATTTTTCTGGTTAAGTCTCCTGACTCAATCCATCCCACAGGATAGTTTTCTTACATATTCTATTTTTATCCCTAAGACTAAATACACCTTATGAGTATATGATGCAACTATGAGTTCTGTGAGTACTACACTTTTGAAGAATCAATATTTCCATGAAAATATA
>NW_022974355.1:0-726 GCF_012274545.1 Fukomys damarensis
TCCTTTCACAGGGTGGGTAGTGAACTTGTTTGAAACATCCTTCACAATTGTAGCTGGTGCCTGTCCTGGCATAGGAGGCTGCATTATTCCAGATGCGAGAATCCTAGCCCAAAGATTGACTCTACCCCTACTAAAATGATCTGTGGCATATCAAAAATATTATCTCTTGCAATTACAAGAAAGTATTGTCTTATGATGAAGAAAATCCACCATCATTAGAAAGATTTGAAAACTACAAAAAAACAAAACCCTTTAAACATGAAAATGGGAAAAGGATTCTATAATAGAGGAAGACATTGTGAGAGGTAAAATTTTTAATTAGTTCATATTTCATTAACTGCTACAATATACCATTTATATATAGACTTAGATCAGTCAACAAGGACACATAGACTATACAAACACTCACACCAGAGCTGACTGTTCTCCAGTCTGGGGTAGCCAACATACTAAAAATAACTACAAAGAGAAATACAGAGTGAGGAGGGAATGAAACAAAAAAAACTGGAGCGGAACAACAGCTGTGAGTTGAAACTGCTTACTCAGGATAGACTGAACCCTGGACCCCAGGCCAATAGAGATCGGAGGATGACCTCTTGGAGTTAGGAATAAAAACACACAGCTTCTCAACTAGTTTGTGTCTGGGTCTGTATGGGCACCACTCTCAGAAGAGTTTGGCTTAAAAGATTTGCTTTTGCTGCCTCTGGAATCCAACTTCCCCATTTT
>NW_022974356.1:0-256 GCF_012274545.1 Fukomys damarensis
CCCCCGCGCCGAGGGCTGGCAGGGTGAGTCTGCGCCGCCCTCCGCTGGCGTCTGGCGCTCTTCGTGGAGAAGTCATTCACCTCTGCCTTCATCGTCACGTGTGATCTCCCTCTGCTTCTCACTTCATTCTCCTCTCTGTGCATCTCACAGCTCCAAGTTCCCCCTTATAAAAGCCAGATGTACTGAGCTGGGCCCATCCTACCCTCATCCTAACCGGTGTCATTTGCAGTTACCTTGTTTCCAAATGAGGTCACAT
>NW_022974357.1:0-270 GCF_012274545.1 Fukomys damarensis
TCTTTGACGAAGGAGCAAATACAATGGAGCAAAGAGCCTATTCAACCAATGGTGGTAGAACAACAGGACATACACACCTAAGAAGACTAAACATATATTTCACCCTTCACAAAGTTAACTCAAATGGATCTTAGACCTAAATAAAAATGACAAAAAAATAAAATTTTTATAAGATAACCTACATGACCTTGGGTTTGGCAATGACTCTTTAGACACACCAGAGGTACAATGTATAAAATAAAATTGACAATTTGGTATTCATTAAAATTT
>NW_022974358.1:0-213 GCF_012274545.1 Fukomys damarensis
TTTGTCAGTAGATTACTGCTTTGGATTATTGATACTTTGCTTCTGTTATTTATTTTGTACTCAGATTGTCACAGATTTGGCTGGTAGGCTGCACTTTTAGTTGACACCCATATTCTTGGGATAGGCCCTAAAATTATTATCACCATCATTGTTGTTTTTGTTCTAGTTGTTATTTAGCTTTTTCATGCTTTTTGACTGCTCTTTGAAATGTTT
>NW_022974359.1:0-574 GCF_012274545.1 Fukomys damarensis
CACTTTACACGGCAAAAGCCCTCTGCAAAGTGCGTTTGTCTTCTAATGTCAAACTGAACCTATGCCCAAGTATACAGAGTTTGGGGGCTTGTGTGCACTCACAGCTGCTAGGCATTCTGTTAGGCCTGAACGGCTTATCTGCTAAAAGTGGCTCACAACAATGTCTCAATCTCTGCCAGGCAGAGACCTACAAACAAAAAGGAATACAGTTGTACTCCACATAAGATGTTGACTTCACTGGTAAACTCACAGAGTTGCAGCACCTTTCTCTGTGGAGTACCTCACATTCATGAAACTGACTTCTTTCGCTTTAAATGGCTAAGCAGCGAGAGAAGCTGTTTCCCGGGGAATACTGCACTTTAAACCGCAGAAGCCCGCTGCAAAGTGAGTTTGTGTTCTAAAGTCAAACTGAACCTATCCCTAAGTATACAGAGTTCTCGAGGCTTGTGTGCACTCAGAGCTGCTAGGCACTCTGTTAGGCCTGAAGGGCTTCTCTGCTATTAGTGCCTCCCAACAGTGTTTTAATCTCTGCCTGGCAGAGACCTACAAACAAAAAGGAATACAGTTGTCCTCC
>NW_022974359.1:844-1142 GCF_012274545.1 Fukomys damarensis
CTGAAGGGCTTCTCTGCTAAAAGTGCCTCACAACATTGTCTCAATCTCTGCCAGGCAGAGACCTACAAACAAAAAGGAATACAGTTGTCCTCCCCATAAGAGGTAGACATCACTGGTAAACTCACAGAGTTGCAGCACCTTTCTCTGTGGAGTACTTCATATTCATGAAACTGTCCACTTTCACTTTAAATGGCTAACCTGCGAGAGAAGCTGTTTCCCAAGGAAAACCGCACTGTAAACCGCAAAAGCCCTCTGCAAAGTGCGTTTGTCTTCTAATGTCAAACTGAACTTATCCCCA
>NW_022974360.1:0-1891 GCF_012274545.1 Fukomys damarensis
TTTTTTTTTTTTTTTTTTTTTTTTTTTTTTTTTTTTTTTGGTACTGGGGATCAAACTCAGGTCTTTGTGCTTGCAAGGCAGTCGGCAGAACCACTGAGCTAGATCTCCAGCTGAATGTTTGTTTTTTAAACTTCTAGAATGTCTTCTAAACACAGCAATGGAAAGCTAAATTTTATTAAGTCACTATTATTTTCCTAAAGAAACATTTTTAAACTCTTTGAAACATATATAATTCTATTAAAATGTGAAACAGTGCAATGTTTAGTTCAAAGTATCCAGTCTAAAATGGAAACATATCATTTAACTCAGGATCTACCCATCTAGAATTATTTCTTAAGAAAATAAAACATGGATGTGCAGAAAGACTGAAGCATGAGCCTAACTTTTTCACAATTTTACAAACATATAATAATGGGTAAATGTGACAAATGAACTATATTCATGTACACCCAAGTGTAAATAATGGAGTCTTCTACAGACATTAAATAATGCTACAGAACAGGTAAAGAAATCAGTACTTTTTCAAGATATAGTATAATTTAAATTAATTTTAGAAGAATCACCCACTCACATTAGGTAACCTTGTCCTCTAGGTATAGATGGATACTTTGCTGACGTCCACTGGGCTCACTCTATCGTGCAGATTTCTGTCCCTGCCATTCTCTCCTTTCTTCCCCTGTCCCACTCTTGAGAAGGTGTTAGTGTCGCAGTGTGAATTGATGCTCTCAGGCCAGCACTGCTTTGCCTTGTCTACTTCAGCAGCTCAAACCCAAGTCCACCATGAATATTGTCTCCAGACAGCACAGTCTGAAGCGCAAACTACACAGGGGACAGATTTAGGATGCAAGCTTTTTAAAAAGTCTTTTTGTGTAGCACAAATTTCTCTGGTCTTTTTGATGGGACTCTTAGTGATCATTTTCTCTGTCCACACATTGAACAGTTCCATCTGTTTTGGACACTGGGATCCTCATAGTCTTCAGCAGCTTAAGCCTTAGAATGTCTGGAATAACTTTTCCTTATATTTTAGCCAAGGAGGTTACTTGTTAAACTCAGAATACATAAATTGAGAATGTCGATCATGATGACCTCTGAGCTATTTGGATGTGATGCTCTTGCAGTTTTTGCTTTCAAAAAAAAAAGGAGCTATATAGTAGTAATGTTTCATACTTATAGATGTATAAAGTCTAGTGGAGTAGTGGAGTAGAATTCTTTTATTGTGGCTAAAAATTAGACTCTTCCAGTATCTTCTGCTGATAAAATTCTACCTTTTTCTTAACATGAATCATATATTACATTCAGAAGAAGAAATAATGCACAAAGAGATGAATAGTGAGTACTTAATTTGAAAAACACAAAACCTTGAGATTTGTTTCAAGCTAAAACTCCCATATATTTTGAAATTAAAAGGAAGCTTGCCAGGGCGTGTAACTTAATAAGGAATTCTGAACCAAAGTGTAGCTCAAGAAGTCTTCAAATCACACAGTCCTTCTGTAGAAGTCATTATCATTTTGCTTTTTATAACTTAGTAAACAATTAATTGAAAAACAAGAAACACAAGTTAGAAGTTAAGTTACAGCACTTTTACAAAGGCTTATCTTATCAAGAGACAGTTTAAAAGTTGGAGGATATAGCTTTTCTTTTTCCTTTACAAACTATCTACAAGAAGTAGGACAGCCTCTTTCCCCTTCAAAGAGAATTACCAAGATATCATCTGCAGAGAAGCAAAAGAAAGGAGGAGAAGAATTTTAACATTTAAAGTTTTCTTTCTGTGAGATTTGTTTCATTTTATTCCATTAATGACAAATGTTTTCAGTTAAAGTTAAGTCAATATTTTAAGGGGAATAATATTTTTATTCTATCAGATTTTTCTCATTCCTCATTTTCCTTTGGA
>NW_022974361.1:0-683 GCF_012274545.1 Fukomys damarensis
CAACTGCAATAAAGGCACACCAGAACTCCATAGTTGGTAAGTTGGAGGGATCACCACCTTCCACCAGAACTTGGACTATCTTCAGGGGAAGGGCAGCTTGAACCTGCCATAGAAACTTTAGAGTTCAACTCTGCAGGGAGTGAGAGAGCTCAACTTGGGCCTTGCAGCCAGAATTCAGCCTGAATCTCAGGGGTCTACCGTTGGCTTGCTGAGACTGATTGACTTAGTTCTGCACATTGCTGCCCTCATTGTCTAGTGTGACAGCAGAGAGACACCCTGAAAGAGTCTGTTCAAGTTTCTTATTTCTTTTCCTCTTATTTTTAATTTTTAATTTTTATTTTTAAAATTTTATTTTTCCCATTTTGCAAATTCTTCTTTTTTTCTTTTTTGACCCACTCAGTCTCTTGCTCCCCCATGTTATTCTTCATCTCCCTTTTTGTTCCTGTTCCTACCTTAATTCAGATTTCTTCTTTCTTTTTCTTTTCTTCTCTCTTCTTCCTTTGATTGCTTGTCATTAGTTTCAAAGAAAAGTGAGTACAATTTACAGCTTCCCTATTACTATTAACTAGTTCTATTCTTCTCTTTCCTCATGCACTCTGTCTTTCCCTCTTGTCTTCAACAGTTTCCTGGAGTTTGTGTGATCATCCTGTGTCCTCTGGCTTCACTTGAAACCTTCTCCTATT
>NW_022974362.1:0-228 GCF_012274545.1 Fukomys damarensis
TAATGGATCCTACAGGCTTAATATCTAAACACATGTAAAAGTTTTAATAAAGATTATCAAATAAATTTGATTATTGAATTTCCCCTAACCACATCAATTCCAATATTATACCTGGATTCAAATTGATCTACACACAAGTGGTAGTGTCCCTTTCTTTCCTAGCACCTTACCAATGCAAAGCCTAGTCTCAGACTAATGGAAAAAAGTAAACCACCACATCAAAAAGCA
>NW_022974363.1:0-207 GCF_012274545.1 Fukomys damarensis
TACCAATAAACTCAATGAGAGAAAAAAAAAAGATAGGTCAGGGGCAAAGAAAGGCACCTGCAGGCAGAGGGGCAGTGGCGCAGCCAGGCTGGGGCTGTCCCAGGATGCCCACATCGCATCCGAAGACCAGCAAGAGGTACAGCTGGGAAAACAGTGGGTCCGGAAGTTCCCCTGCGGACTGCGGATTGTGCCGAAGGTGAGGGGACC
>NW_022974364.1:0-261 GCF_012274545.1 Fukomys damarensis
AAGAAACTCTTATCAAGATATAGAAGATCATTGTAATCCCAGAATGTTTTCTCATTTTCTTTCCTGATTTATTTGCATTCATTTCCCCAGACACAACCACTCTTCTGACTTTTTTTCTGTCACAGAATAGCATTGTCCATCAAGAATTCCAAAGAAATATAATCATAGAACATGTATACTTTTTTCAATTAAAGCAACAATTTTGAGATTCATCTGTATCATTACAAGTCAGTAGTTGATTCCTTACATCTTTGAGTGTTA
>NW_022974365.1:0-244 GCF_012274545.1 Fukomys damarensis
ACAAAGGCAAATGTATAAAGATCAGAATAAGGCAGATCATCATTTGCCTAGGCTTGGTAACACAAGTGAGAGATAACTGCAAAGGGACATAAAGGAACTTTCTGTGGCAGAAACTGAAAGGATGCTGATTATTGTGCTGGATAAATTAAATTTAAAATCACTGAAGGGTATTTATTTATTTATTGATTGATTGATTGATACTGGGGATCAAACTCAGAACCTTGCCCTTGTGAGACACGCACAG
>NW_022974366.1:0-274 GCF_012274545.1 Fukomys damarensis
TTTTCATTCTCTCACATTTTTTTCTTTTCCCTTTTTTACTCTTCCCCTACCCATCCCACCTTTGCTACACTTTTAGCTCCTTTCTTCCCATTTCTAGATGTCAGTAATCTTATTAGAATCTTATGCATTGTTGCACATTATTCATACCAGGGAAACTATTCGGTATTTACACATGTGTGACTTATTTATTTCACTTAGGAGTATATCTTCAATATGTATCCATTTTCCTATGAATGAATCTATTTTTTCATTCTTTATGGCTGAGTAATAGTCC
>NW_022974367.1:0-336 GCF_012274545.1 Fukomys damarensis
GCTAAACAAAGCAAACTGCTGTTAGAAGCAGCAGAAGCCATTTTAAATGGTAACACCTTATAGATTCATGCTATTTATAAAAGTTTTCCCTATCAAGAGAAGCATATTTTTGCCCATTCTTTTTAAAGGTGTTTATTCATTTCATTTGGCTGTTTTGTGACTGATTTTTTTATTGTGTGGGACTTTAATTTTATTTAGCTACTATATATTGTAGATACTAGTCCTCTGTCAAAAACTCTTCCTATTCTGTAGATATTCTTTTCACTGTGTTCATTGTTTCACTACTTGTGCAGAAGCTTTTACATTTGGTATAATTGCATGTTGGTTCCTGATGTT
>NW_022974368.1:0-395 GCF_012274545.1 Fukomys damarensis
GAATTAGGGAACAAATGAAGTGTGTGAACCAGATACCACTGATAGATGCCGTCATGTTAATTATAATATTCATAAACTACTTATATGATAAAATACTTCCTTGTATATATTTTTATAAAATACATATATGGAATATTATTTACCCTTAAATAAGAATAATATGCTATTATTTATAATATTAGTGAACCTGAAGGATATATTACTGTAAGTATGCCTGATAATGTCTTATATCACTAATATGTGGGATATAATATAGTCTCACAGAAAAGCGAGCAGAATTGTGCCTATCAACCCCTGAAAGATTGGATATACAAGAAAAATAATTACTATAGTTTACATTCAGTATAGTAGCTACAGTTAAGAAGACTATATTCTATACCTGAAGTTTGCTAAAA
>NW_022974369.1:0-913 GCF_012274545.1 Fukomys damarensis
TCTTGAAAAAGATTATGGAGAAGTGGGTTTTATGTTATGAAGGCTTTGTATCCAATGTTAAGGCATTTGGATTTTTACAGAATGTCATTGCAGTATGCTGAACATTTCAAACATGGTGGTGATTCCTGTTGAACTTTGGAAAGATACTGGTTCTATAAAAGATGAACTAGAGGGGACTCAAGAAAAGAGAAGGAAACTAGTTAAAAGCCTAAATTACAAATCTATGTGCTACTAAATGGAGACTTGAGCAGAAGTAATGGCAGGTGGAATACAGAGTAGGTGGGTATTTGTTTGATTGTATGGAGGTAGAACACATAGTGTGTACAAGACCAGTTGAATTTATGAGGGAGAAGAGATGGGTTAAAGATTTCCATATTGGAAAGCTGCGATAGCATGCTCTAACTACTTTGCTAGCCCCAGTTTTGATTGCAATAGCTTGTAAACATTAATGCCTTATAGTATTATCAAAGATAATACAGTAATGTCTCTATCTGTACATGGTTTCTATCACAGATGTTCTGGAGGATTGTTCTCTTGATTGGGAATATTCTCAGTTTTAGTATTATTTGTCGTCTTATTGATGTAGTTTCTGTTTCCATGGAAATGAAAATTATATTATATATGTAGGTAAGGGGAAATACAAACACAGATCTCACATATCGAAGCAACTTACTCTGTTTTGCTAAAGGCTATGGATCTAGATTTGCATGAGATGTACATCAGTCATAGAGGACAAAAATGAAAATATAACGCTGTGGTTTTAATTAGTGTTACTGATGTCATCAGTTGGCATGCAATGACTATAATAACCTCTTTATCTGCAATCCCCCATCTCACATCCCCCTTATTTAGCATATAGCTAGAAAACTAGAAGCTGAAAGGCTCTGGGAAAGATGACAGTTTAAATATTGAT
>NW_022974370.1:0-211 GCF_012274545.1 Fukomys damarensis
ATTCATTTCCCCTTTTGTGCATCCATACATCCAACTATCCACATATTCATTCATTTGTCCATGTACCTACCCATTCCTTTCTCCATCCATGCATGGCATGCACCTACCACCCATCATTCATATGTCTGTCTGTCTAGTCTACCTATCTAGCCACCCATGCACTCATTTGTTCCTCCATCCTTCCTTCCATCCACACATTCCTCCTTCCATG
>NW_022974371.1:0-205 GCF_012274545.1 Fukomys damarensis
AGGCTGAAGCTCCAGGATCGCTGGCTGCAGCTACAACATGAGCTTGGACATTTGTGCAAAGACGTAAGTGCAGAGACAGCGGCAACAGGATAATCACCCCACCCCCGACAGTATTTGTCAATTCTTCTTTATTTTTTATTTATTTTTTTTTTGGTGCCAACTTGGGACCTTGTGCTTGTGAGGTAGGGGGCAGAACCATTGAGCT
>NW_022974372.1:0-296 GCF_012274545.1 Fukomys damarensis
TTTCTTTGAGGACTTGATGTAGTAGAATGTAGTCCTGGGTTTGAGGACACTGGGACTCTGCAGCGTACGCAGGAGACCTCCCTGAACAAATGGCAGACCGAGCATGTGGGGTGCTGGGGAGTCCCTGGTACGTTGTGCACTGTGGGCCAGGTTGTTTCCTCTTTCCTTGGTGGGAGGAGTACGTGGGGTGAGAGAGCCGTGGTGAGATGTAGGTCCACAGACCTCGTAGATCTACTGCATGACAGGAGGGGCGGTTCCGGGCCCGGCAGACCAGGGTCCGTGTGAACTTGGCCCTG
>NW_022974373.1:0-221 GCF_012274545.1 Fukomys damarensis
CTCATTTGCCCTACTGTTTGCCATTGGTGAACTGGAAGTCTGTTTTTGTGTCTTGCTTAAGTGGTTTCTCATTTTTCTTTTTGTTATCAGACTGTCCTTGGTTTAATCTTTGGGTTATCACACAAATCTTTCTGATATAGTTGCGCCCTAGCTTCTGTGTCTCTAACAACCCGCAGACATTCTCATCTTCATAACATCAGAGAAAACAGCTCATCAAATCA
>NW_022974374.1:0-263 GCF_012274545.1 Fukomys damarensis
GTGACCTCTGGGCTCAGTGCCTCTACAGCCCAGCAGAGCCGTGAGCCTGCCAGCACCCTTAAGGCCTCCTCCTGACCCCCAGTCACTCCCAGCCCTGCCCGCCATCTGCAAACACAGCGGACATTCCCAGGAAGGAGCAGGAGGGGCCAAGGTTGCCTCCACCAGCGTGGGACGCAGGCCCGGGCTGCCGGTGCTGTCCTCACTTGTGGGATGGGCTGCTTCCCAGGACCCCAGGGAGAGAGGCCAAGGGGACAACAGCATCA
>NW_022974375.1:0-991 GCF_012274545.1 Fukomys damarensis
CCCAGTGATGGAGTGACTTCCGAGCAATGACCTATTCAGGAAACAGTATTCTAGACACAAGGAACAAGAAATGCAAAAGGCTGTGACACAGGACTTTGCTTGAGAAACGACGAGATCAGTATTGATCTAGAGGTGATACAAGGATCTCTGAGTGAAATGTAACTCCCAACCTGTTAGATGTTTCATATTCCACATATGTGCTCTCTAAAATCAAAGACTGGATTCTAGAAACAATGGCGGTTAGGAGTAGGAAATACTGTTTGAAGGATAGACAGCTCCTTACTGAAAGGGACAGGACGGGACCTGGAAAGTGGGTTGGTTGCCCACAAGCCCTCTTCTCATAAAAGTTTTATAGAGTAAAATTACAAGGTGGGTGCAAAATCACAAGGTGGGCATAGGTGGGATAAAACTATAGTCAACCAATAAAATTACAAATATAGTTGCTTAGGTAGTGTTGATCAGATGGGGAAGCAAGTCACATATCAAGTGTTCATGAAAAGAACAAGAACCTTTCCTGGAAGGAATGGGTCAGGAAGCCATAGTCCTCCACCCAACTGATGCCTATTTGGAATATCAATTGCTATCATTCATCCCTTGGAGAAGTATGTAGGTATAGTCATTTTATCTTTATCTTGAACCTTGGCCTTCAAGGAATGCACCTTCAGCCACAGTTGTAATGTGATCTTATCTTCTGACCTATACCTGGGCCCAGCCCTCTCTGACTGCCTACAGTATTTCTACTTAACTTAGCTGTTTATAATATTCCCCACTCTGAAGAGATACCCCTAACTGCCATGAGGGCAGCAGGGGTGAATACCAGTCTGGCTATTTCCAGCTGAAGGGGGTCACAGTTGTGATCAGCAGTCAGAGATACTCTCCAAAGAGTGTATCTAAAGGTCCTCAGTACATGCCAGGCATTCTCCTAGTGGGTAGGCATATAGCTTTAAGTCTTGAAGAGACAAGACTAAAGAAACAGTAAAGGATGCAAGGG
>NW_022974376.1:0-240 GCF_012274545.1 Fukomys damarensis
TTTCAACTTTTTGCTGGCCTTAACTGTGCAGAACTGGGTTGAAAGCAATGTGTGGTTGAGGAAATGAACTGCAATGTATAATAAATCATAAATATTTGAGAGGCTTAAAGTTGTGGTTTATTGTATCTTCCTGGGATAAAGGACTATCAGGATTTTCTTGTACCTGTATGTTTGCTGTCTGTGTTTATGTTTATGCACATTTGTGCAGGAGTGTGTACTTTTTAAGCAGTTTATTTAGAT
>NW_022974377.1:0-761 GCF_012274545.1 Fukomys damarensis
ACACTCACAAATTTGTTGTGAGAGGGTCCAGCCTCTGCTTTTAAGGTGATGTGTTGAACACTGTTGTCCTTCAGGTGGAAGAATGACTGTGTCTTCCACACGGCAGAAGAACAAAAAAAAAAAGGAATGCCATTTGTGAGAAGAGAACTGCCAGAAAGTTGGAGGGGCCATGTCCAAACCTTGTGGCAAGGACCAATTGTGTGTTAGCAGAACTCATCAAAGATGGGCGCTCCTCATTATGAAGTAACAGGCCCATAGAGAAAGCCCTTCGTGTAATCAGAGAGAACGGTGCAGTTCCTTCTCTTAAGGACCTGGACAGGTAGCTGGGGAGAGAGCAGAAATCTTAGTGAAAATCCACAGCCTGAATCTGTGGTAAACGCCACGAATGTAACCAAATGTGTTCTAGAGATGCAGCCCATAAAGGGGAGGCCTTAGTCATTAATGAGCTGTATTGCAACATGTATTGAAAACATGTTGATCCCAAAGTATTAGCAAATTTCAAGTAAGCAAAACTGTCTAAGCATAAATTAGGAGGAGAGATTTTTAATAAGTTCTTCAAATAAGTCATCGAATCATGGACACTACAGTTTTGAGAATTGACAACACTCCGAGCTCTCGTTGTTTGGCTAGTTATCTCCTTCAAATTGCAGTAAATATTTCTGTTACCAGAAAGCTTTAATGTACATCACTTTTTCTTTCTGTTCCAGCACTTATTTCCATTCACTGGTTTTTAAAATCATGATTATTATTACTATGACTTA
>NW_022974378.1:0-1177 GCF_012274545.1 Fukomys damarensis
AAAAAAAAAAAATTAAGATTGAAGCCAGACAGGGTGGCACATGAGATCCTAGCACTGTGGGAGGTTGAGGCAGGAGGATTGCAAGTTAGTGAGATCCTCTTTCAAAACAAGCTAACCAAATAAAAAAGAGCTAGGTTGTAGCTCAGTGTGAAGGCCCTGGGGTCTGTTCTGAGTACCATGAAAACCAGCAAAGAAAAACAAACTCAAAGCAGGGACTGGGGAGGTAGCTCAGTGGTACAGTGTGTGTTTAGAACATGAGAGGCTCCGGGTTCCAACCTTAGCACGTGTGCACACACACACACAATTAACTCAAACCTGGATGTGTAGCGGTGCTGTGCTGAGAGCCACATGGGAGCCTGGTGGGTATTGGAGCAAAAGGGAAGACCCGGATCTCTGCCCTGGGTCGCTTGCTCACTCCTGCTGTTCCTCCAAGCAACCTGCAGGAGGCGGTGTCGGCCTGCTCCTGGGCCTGTGCCCCGCTGGCCCGGCCTTGGGGAGACAGCCTTGGGACAACCTAGACATGCAGCCTTCTGTGATTTGGGTTAGGCCCCTGCCCCACTCTTGGCCCCAGATTTCCTGTCTGTAAAGGACTGAGCTAGGCACAGTGGTGCACGGCGGTAACGCTAGCCCTCAGGAGGCTGAAGCAGGAGAATGGCTGTGAATTCAAGCCTGGGCTGCATCGTGAGTTCAAGGCCAGCCAGACTGCAGAGCAAGACGCCAGCTCAAAGGAGGGAGTTGGGTTGGCTGAGACCTAAGATTTTATTTGTAGCTGGGACATGCCAGCCGGAGTTCTTAATCAACCCCGATGTTCACGTGACATCATCGCCTTCTCTCTCACACCAGCCTTCTGTGCAGAAGCCCCGGGGACGAGAAACCCCCCATCCTTTTCCTCCTTCCTCTCTCTCCATCTCTAGGGTCCCTTACCCTTTGCAAAAGATCTATCTCCCTGTTTTCAATCATGTAGCTTTTATTGTGCTGTTTATTGATACTTTGGGTTGCTCATAAGAGAGAGACCATGCAATATTTAAACTTGTGTGTCTGCTTTCTTTTTCTTATCATTGTGGTCTTAATATGCTTCCATTTTCCTACAAATGGCTCGAGTTTTCCTTCTTTATGGCAGAGTAGTACTCCACTGTGTGTAAACACCACATTTTCTTCATCCGTTCATCTGTTGATG
>NW_022974379.1:0-438 GCF_012274545.1 Fukomys damarensis
TGCAGTTTTTATTGTTGTAGCTTTGTAGTATAACTTGAAATAAGGGATTGTGACACCTCCTGACTGGCTCTTGTTGCCCAGGATTGATTTTGCTATTCTGGATCTCTTCTGGTTCCATATGAATATTATAATTTTCCCCTAGTTTTTTGAGGAATTATGTTGGTATTTTGATTGGGATTGAATTATATCTGTATATCAATTTTGGAGGTATAGATATTTTGACTATATTGATTCAACCTACCAGGAACAGGGGATATTTTTCCATTTTCTGTTGTTCCCTCCAATCTCCTTTCTAGAAATACTATCATCATTGTAGAAGTCTTTCACTTCCTTAATTAGGTCATTCCTAATTTTCTTGATGCTATTGTGAATGAGTCTATTTTCCTAACATTTTCCATAGTGAGTTCATTATTGTGTGCAATAATG
Source organism: Fukomys damarensis (assembly GCF_012274545.1). Lineage (NCBI taxonomy): Eukaryota > Metazoa > Chordata > Mammalia > Rodentia > Bathyergidae > Fukomys > Fukomys damarensis. Next base: position 427 of record NW_022974379.1, read on the forward strand.
CTGTTGATTTTT
>NW_022974380.1:0-978 GCF_012274545.1 Fukomys damarensis
GGCGCCGTCGTTTTGCTGCTGTCCATTGCTGTTTGCTAGGAGAAACACACCAGGCTTTGGAGATGGTGACACGGTGTAGGAGTGGCTGGGAAATCGAAGCAGCATGGATTATAAAAGTATTACTGGATCGAGTCTAGTTGCTTGTGCCCTAACTCTGGATCTTTTGCTCGCCGTGGGGACGTGACTGAAACGACCTGGTGAGGTGCAGTCCTGGACGCCGGCACTGACCGATGCTGACTACCTGCTTCAGCATGGGGTGCATGTTTTCATAGGGGACTGGGTGCTGTGCCACACTCCAAGCATGACTGACCCTCTCTGTTCTCTGCCCTAGTACGGTTCTGTGGATGCTACACACAGTGGGGCTTATACTCTGTTGACTAAAAGCTGTGATGAGAAAATTTGAACCTAGAATCAATTTCTATTGGCATAGTACATCCTAAGAATTCAGAGAAGACCACACTTCTTGTTGTTTTTATTGGCTCTGGATGTGCTTACCACTAATAATTATTTTAAAATTTACCATGAAATATTTCAGTGTAAAACTTTGTACATTACATGCTTAGAAAAAAACATATTACTACCTCAATAGTTTGCATTTTAAACATAAATTTTTCATCCTAGCATGGTGGCACATGCCTGTAATCCCAGCACTTGGGAGGCTGAGGCAGGAGGATCACTGTGAGTTCAAGACTATCCTGGGCTACATAGTGAGTTCCAGATCAGTCTCAACTGCATAGTGAGACCTTGTTTCAAAAAAAAACAAAAACAAAATATATAAGTTTTTCAATGTTCTTTTGGGTAGAAATCTTTCTCAAATATATTGCATACATCTGTGCTTTCCTTTATTGTTTGTTTTGGTATGGGGATTGGGTCCAGGGCCTCATACATCTAAATAAGCACTCTAACACCTTGGCCCTTGTTTTCATATTTTGAGACAGAATCTTTTTTTCTTTTTCACTAAATTCCCCGACTAGCCTT
>NW_022974381.1:0-320 GCF_012274545.1 Fukomys damarensis
TTCTTTACCTTGTAAAAATATAAAAACTGTTCTTAGCTCTGGGTTATGCAAAAATAGGCCATCATTGCCTTATATTACAGAATAAGACAACTAAAGATTTCCAAAAGTGAATGTGGTGAAGAATGATGAGGGATTCCAGGATTGCCCATGTCTGGTTGCTAAGTGTCAGAGATGAGATGAGGCTAGAGAGAAAACAGTACTTTCAGTATTTCTGAAGGTCAGAGCGAAGAAAGGAACAGAATTAACATGAGAACATCAAAAAAATGGAAACAAAGTCTTTGTAAATAGGGTTGGAGAGGTTGAAGGGAGGGCAGGGGAAT
>NW_022974382.1:0-218 GCF_012274545.1 Fukomys damarensis
TAAGATATAACATAAATATATGTCATAACTGCTTAAAAGCACATTCGTTGACAGAAGTAAAATAAGATACAGTTGGAAATTTTAACATATTTTATTTATTTATTATTTATTTATTTATTGGCACAGGGGATCGAATTTGGGTCCTTGCATTTGCGAGGCAGGCGGCAGAACCACTGAGCTAATTCCCCAGCCCCTAACATATTTTAAATTGACAAAAA
>NW_022974383.1:0-513 GCF_012274545.1 Fukomys damarensis
CTGCAACTCTGTGAATTTTCCAGTGAAGTCCACATCTTATACGAATACAAATGTATTCCTTTTGTTTGTAGGTCTGTGCCTGGCAGAGATTGAAACACTGTTGTGAGGGACTTCCACCAGAAATGACCTTAAGTCATAAGAGGGTGCCTAGCAGTTCTGAGCGAACAAAAGCCTGCAGAACTCTGTACATTGGTGACAGAGTCAGTGTGAGGTTAGAGCAGAAATGCACTCTGTATAGTGTTGCTGTGGTTTAAACGGTATTTTTCCCTGGGAAAGTGCTTTTTTCGCCACTTAGCCCTTGGAAACCAAAACCGGTAGTTTTGTGAATGTGAAGTACTCCACAGAGAATGGGGCTGCAACTCTGTGACTTTACTTGTGAAGTCCACATCTTCTATGGAGTACATCTGTATTTCTTTTTGTTTGTAGGTCTCTGACTGGCAGAGATTGAAACATTGTTGTGAGGAGCTTGTACCAGAAAAGCCCTTAAGCGCTAAGAGAGTGCCTAGCTGCTCT
>NW_022974384.1:0-976 GCF_012274545.1 Fukomys damarensis
AAAAAAAAAAAAAAAAAAATTGGTGGAGAAATAAGATACTTTCATGACAAAGAGCACCTGAGGAACTTCATGAATAACAAATCAGCACTCCAAAAACATTTAAACAATATCCTAGGAAAAGACAATGAAGATCACAACCCCAGGAAGCCCAGTACAATGAATCCATAAGGCAAGACCAGAAATTAAATGCAAAGTGGGAGAATCCAACAGAAAGAAAATGTTATGACAAGTATAAATCAATACATATCAGTTATAACCATCAATGTTAATGGTCTCAGTTCACCAGTCAAAAGAAATCAACTGGCAGAATGGGTCAAGAAGCAAGATCCAACAATATGCTGCATACAAGAAACACACTAAATTCATAGAATGAAAGTTAAAGGGTGGAAAATACTTCATGCAACAGAAACCCCAAAAAAAGCAGGAGTAACTATCCTATTTGCAGATCAAATGGATTTTTAACCAACACTGATTAAGAGGGATGGGAAAGGACACTATGTCCTTGTAAATAAAATAATCCAAGAGGAAGAGATGACAATTATAAAAATATATATGCAGAGCCAGGGATTTAGCTCAGTGGTTCTACTGCCTGCTTCACAAGCACAAGGTCCCAAGTTAAGTCCCCAGTACCCAAAATAAATAAATACTAGTGCACCCAACTATATAAAAGAAATACTAATGGACATGAAAAATCAAATAAGCACTAATACAATAGTAGTGGGGGATCTCAATAACCTACTGTCATAAATAGATAGATCAACTAGACAGCAAATATACAACAAAATACTAGAGCTCAATAAAACTCTTGAATAAATGAACTTAACAGATGCTTACAGAGTGTTCCACCCCACAAAATCAGAATACACATTCTTTTTGGCTGTACATGGGTCCTTCATCAAAATAGACCACATACTAACTCACAGAACATGTTTAAGTAAGTGCAAAGGAATTGAAGTTATTCCCTATATACTACCAG
>NW_022974385.1:0-215 GCF_012274545.1 Fukomys damarensis
ATCCTTCTCCTTGTGACAATCGGTTAGAAAAGGAGCCTTCTTTGATTGCTTTGGCTTCAGGACTTCCTGAAGGCTGGAAGCCTGTGAGGGTAAACTCCCAGCTCCTTAAATCTCCAGTTCAGCAGGGTTTACAACAAACCTTTAAAGAAGGCGAGGATGTATCTGCATTTTCTCTGGCCTGCCCAATTTTTGAGGCTCAGGATGCTCAGGGAAAC
>NW_022974386.1:0-202 GCF_012274545.1 Fukomys damarensis
GCGTATGCCACCACACCTGGCTTCAAATGAATGAATTTTAATTTTTTCAAGTTGAATCTTTTTTAAAACTACCTGGAAAAACATTTTTAATTTCAAATATGTAAAAAAAATCCAGTGAATGTACCATAGAAGATTTCACTTATAACCCTAAATTAAAATTTCTACTAGTAGTATTAAATATCATTTTATTTCTTCTTATTCA
>NW_022974387.1:0-277 GCF_012274545.1 Fukomys damarensis
CTCAGAGATGCAGCACCTTTCTCTGTGGACTGCTTCACATTCATGAAAGTGACCGCTTTCGTAATAAACGGCTAAGTGGCGAGAGAAGCAGTTTTCTAGGGAAAACTGCTCTTTAAACCGCAGAAGCCCTCTGCAAGTGCTTTGTGCTCTAATGTGAAACTGGACCTATCCCCAAGTATAAAGAGTTCTGGGGGCTTGTGTGCACTCTGATATTCTAGGCAGTCTCTTAGGCCTGAAGGGCTTCTCTGCTAAAAGTGCCTCACAACAGTGTTTCAAT
>NW_022974388.1:0-237 GCF_012274545.1 Fukomys damarensis
AGCATAATTTCTCTTACATCGAAGCAGAGGACACAGAGTAGAATCATTATATGTACTGTGTGTGTCTGTTTACTTTGTTCTTTAGTGCTTTAAAAAACCAAATTTTAATGTTTCTAATGCAGCTCACATTTTTACATTACAGAAATCTCTCCTCCCTCTCTTTGTTGCGGTCACTGTGCTTCCTTTGGGATGGCACCTTCTCATTTAGGCATTGTAATTCATGACCTTCACATTAAA
>NW_022974389.1:0-326 GCF_012274545.1 Fukomys damarensis
TTTTTTTTTTTCAACCAGGGATTAAACTTGGGCCCTTGCGCTTGCAAGGTAGGCAGTGGAACCACTGAGCCAAATCCCCTGGCCTATTAATTTCAATACTATATAAATGATTTTAAAATAAAATTATCATATTTATACCAAGAGTCACTGAAGGGAGAGATTCAAAATTACTATTTTTATTACATATATAAATATAATATATTACAAGATAAAAATGGGCAAGGCATTTTTATTTTACTTTTATCTATATCTTCTTATAACTATCTGGCATGCTCACTTTTCATATTTGAGGAAATTAGCAGCTGCAGGTCATAAAATATGAATTT